>NC_069505.1:188338107-188378107 GCF_027579735.1 Bombina bombina
CTTGAAGAAAGATGGGCTGCATGGTCGAGTTGCTAGAAGAAAGCCATTACTACGCAAATGCCACAAAGTATCCTACTTACAATATGCCAAACAGCACAGAGACAAGCCTTAAACCTTCTGGCACAAAGTCATTTGGAGTGATGAGACCAAAATTGAGCTTTTTGTCCACAACCATAAACGCTACATTTGGAGAGGAGTTAACAAGGCCTATGATGAATGGTACACCATTGCTACTGTGAAACACGGAGGTGGATCGCTGATGTTTTGGGGATGTGTGAGCTACAAAGGCACAGGAAATTTGGTCAGAATTGATGGCAAGATGAATGCAGTATGCTATCAAAAAATACTGGAGGAAAATTTGCATTCATCAGCCCGGAAGCTGCGCATGGGACGTACTTGGACATTCCAACATGACAATGATCCTAAACACAAGGCCAAGTCGACCTGTCATTGGCTACAGCAGAATAAAGTGAAGGTTCTGGAGTGGCCATCTCAGTCTCCTGACCGCAATATCATTGAGCCACTATGGGGATAATCTCAAACGTGCAGTTCATGCAAGAGAGCCCATGAATTTACAGGAACTGGAGGCTTTTTGCCAGGAAGAATGGGTAGCTTTACCATCTGAGAAGATAAAGAGCCTCATCCACAAATACCAAAAAAGACTTTAAGCTGTCATTGATGTTAAAGGGGGCAATACACGGTATTAAGAACTGGGGTATATAAACTTCTGATCAGGGTCATTTTGGTAGTTTCTGTTATCATTATGATTTAAAAAGAGTAAACATAGTTGATTGATAATAAATGGCTTCAGCCAAACACTAACCATGAGTGAAAGAAAAGTTTTTGTGTTATCATTCACATTCTCTGAAAAAATGGCCAAGAAATCATAAATTCTGCCAGGGTATGTAAACTTATGAGCAGAACTGTGTGTATTTATATATATATATATATATATATATATATATATATATATATATATATATATATATATATATATATATATACAGGGAGTGCAGAATTATTAGGCAAATTAGTATTTTGACCACATCATCCTCTTTATGCATGTTGTCTTACTCCAAGCTGTATAGGCTCGAAAGCCTACTACCAATTAAGCATATTAGGTGATGTGCATCTCTGTAATGAGAAGGGGTGTGGTCTAATGACATCAACACCCTATATCAGGTGTGCATAATTATTAGGCAACTTCCTTTCCTTTGGCAAAATGGGTCAAAAGAAGGACTTGACAGGCTCAGAAAAGTCAAAAATAGTGAGATATCTTGCAGAGGGATGCAGCACTCTTAAAATTGCAAAGCTTCTGAAGCGTGATCATCGAACAATCAAGCGTTTCATTCAAAATAGTCAACAGGGTCGCAAGAAGCATGTGGAAAAACCAAGGCGCAAAATAACTGCCCATGAACTGAGAAAAGTCAAGCGTGCAGCTGCCAAGATGCCACTTGCCACCAGTTTGGCCATATTTCAGAGCTGCAACATCACTGGAGTGCCCAAAAGCACAAGGTGTGCAATACTCAGAGACATGGCCAAGGTAAGAAAGGCTGAAAGACGACCACCACTGAACAAGACACACAAGCTGAAACGTCAAGACTGGGCCAAGAAATATCTCAAGACTGATTTTTCTAAGGTTTTATGGACTGATGAAATGAGAGTGAGTCTTGATGGGCCAGATGGATGGGCCCATGGCTGGATTGGTAAAGGGCAGAGAGCTCCAGTCCGACTCAGACGCCAGCAAGGTGGAGGTGGAGTACTGGTTTGGGCTGGTATCATCAAAGATGAGCTTGTGGGGCCTTTTCGGGTTGAGGATGGAGTCAAGCTCAACTCCCAGTCCTACTGCCAGTTTCTGGAAGACACCTTCTTCAAGCAGTGGTACAGGAAGAAGTCTGCATCCTTCAAGAAAAACATAATTTTCATGCAGGACAATGCTCCATCACACGCGTCCAAGTACTCCACAGCGTGGCTGGCAAGAAAGGGTATAAAAGAAGAAAATCTAATGACATGGCCTCCTTGTTCACCTGATCTGAACCCCATTGAGAACCTGTGGTCCATCATCAAATGTGAGATTTACAAGGAGGGAAAACAGTACACCTCTCTGAACAGTGTCTGGGAGGCTGTGGTTGCTGCTGCACGCAATGTTGATGGGGAACAGATCAAAACACTGACAGAATCCATGGATGGCAGGCTTTTGAGTGTCCTTGCAAAGAAAGGTGGCTATATTGGTCACTGATTTGTTTTTGTTTTGTTTTTGAATGTCAGAAATGTATATTTGTGAATGTTGAGATGTTATATTGGTTTCACTGGTAAAAATAAATAATTGAAATGGGTATATATTTGTTTTTTGTTAAGTTGCCTAATAATTATGCACAGTAATAGTCACCTGCACACACAGATATCCCCCTAAAATAGCTATAACTAAAAACAAACTAAAAACTACTTCCAAAACTATTCAGCTTTGATATTAATGAGTTTTTTGGGTTCATTGAGAACATGGTTGTTGTTCAATAATAAAATTAATCCTCAAAAATACAACTTGCCTAATAATTCTGCACTCCCTGTATATATACATATATAAAATGTGCTTAACAGGCAGGCCAGGACATCAGAGTCGCTTGGCCAGCTCCACTCATAGGATCGGTACTGGCAACCTCTCTGATCGTCTGCATTCAAACTGTCATACATCAGGGCTCCTGAAACACTGTGACAGTCTTATATATATACAGTATATAGTTGAAGCGGTAAAGTAGTAGATTCAAATTTTCTCCGTCACTAATGTTCCAATATACAAGGATCTCCTGGCAAATTTGAAACTGCTGCTCCCAGTGAAATGGCTACTTGTCCTGCAGCCGACAGATACACATCAAGGAGGGGATCTAGAGCGCAAGATCAAAGAAAGCCGCAGATAGTGTAAAATCAAACACCTTTAATTCACATGAGCATAGAACTACTCACAAACATCAGTGATTAAGATGCATATCACAAGTAACAAGTTGTATCATCACTGATTAACAAGAGTGCAGAGAATCTCCACCGGATAGACAGCACGCTGTGCAGACTTCACCTCCCCTCTCAGGTACACAGTGGATTCTTTAACTCATAGCCTCAACGCATTTCCCGTTCTCCACTGGTCACTTTCTCAAGAGTTCCTTTCATGATTTCCAATTCCCTTCTATTATCAATTTTGCTTCATTCTCTTGGTATCCTTTATTAAAGGAGCAACAGTGCTCTACTGGGAACTAGCTGAACATATCAGTATGCCAATGATAAGAGATATATATGTGGAGCTACCAATTAGAGGTTAGTTCCCAGCTTCTGAGCTATGCTTTTCAACAAAAAATACCAAGAGATCGAAGCAAATAAATTAAATAATAAAATAAAATGTAAAGTTGTAGAAAATTGTATGTTCTATCTGAATCAAGAAATAACGTTTTTGGATTTCATGTCCTTTTAAACAACCCCTTCACTACGTCTCTGTTATATTTTCTATTTTCAGCTGTGGTCAGTGAGAGAAATATATTGACAAACAATATATACACAGTATAACAAATATAACAGTAAGTAGTTCTATTAAAAGAAACACTCACAGTTTATAAACGTTTTGCTTGTTATAATTAATCAGCTCCATAACCTAACAGATATTCTGCAGTCCTCTCCTTAGAGGAAGACGTGAATAGTTAATGTGAGTTAGAGAAAGTCATTTATAACAAATGATCTTTACTTGTGAAGACCTGCAGCAAGCTCCCTGCAACCTCATCTCACATGAAGCAAAGAACCGACCCCAAGCAGCAAGTAACTCACACTGCAAAAGTCATTGTTCTGTGTTCTTTGTTCCATGTTGCTGCTACTCACTGCTGACTATTTACTGCGCACACTGCACAGACAGCTGAGACGGCGGACAGCGTTCCAACAGAAGCCACACCCCCTCCCAGCATAAACGTTCCAGTCAGGAGTTTAAGATTTATTAACTTTGTAAATACATATATATATTATTTGTTTAATGATGGATGGGCTTTCAGAAAATTGCAGCAGTGGCCGACTGGTTAGTCCGCCCCTGATCTGAAACCATATTGGTAAAATACCGGCTGGGTGGCAACCCACCAGCACTTAAAGGGAAAATATTTAGGGCCAGATTACAAGTGGATCGCTAACTATTATGCACGATGGATTTATTGTGCTTGCACGCGTCGTGTTTTTTTGATCATATTACAAGTTGAAAGTAAACGCTCGCCAGGATACCGCGTCCTCAGAGCTCTGGTTTAGGGCCAGATCACGAGTGGTGCGTTAACAGTTAATCGCGTGTGTTTGCGCACGTCGGGTTTTCCACTTATATTACAAGTTGAAAGTAAACGGGATCACTTGAGCGTAATTGAAGTTAATGCGCATCGGGGTAGCAGGTCATCAGAGCTCTGGTTAATTGTTTCGCGAAAACAAAAAAGTCTCACAAAACACTTCAAAAATACATTACATAGTACAGTTACACTCATAATACAATATCTAATAAAAAATATTAAAAAAAAATATTGCACAACAGTTATAAGGGCTCAAATATAGAAAGAAATGTGTTGAAAAGAAAAAGCATACAAAGGGCTTTAACATTGAGATACATACATATACATGTCTAAAGATGGATATATATGCTGATGAATGAAAACGTTTAATTAAAACAAGATTTTTGTTCACTTTCAAAAAGTCCTGAGAGTGCATTTATTTGGAGGAATATATATATATATATATATATATATGTGTGTGTGTCTATGTGTGTAAATATGTAAATCTATGTATTTACAGACATATATACACATATAAACAGATAAATGCATATGTACACATATATAGACATATATATGTAAGTGCATGGGAGCCCTTTACAGTTAAGAAAACAAGTAAAAGCATATTGATGCAATATCATACTTAATATAGTGTTATACTGTGTATTTACTGTAAATATTTCACATTCCAATGTTTTGCACATAGTAGAATATGCTCTATGGATTGAAATAGATATTCCTATATATATACATATATATGAAAATATGTGATAGTGTTTGAGCACAAGTTGACTGTTTTTTTCCCACTTTTTTGCTCCATTGACTTCTAAGTGGAAATAAGTTATTGCACATGCAATTATGACACAAAATTAAAGGATTATATTCTTAGAGTCTTAGACTTTTTGCTCACCCATATTTTTTTTAAATTTGAGAGAGATTTCTATCTCCAAAGGCGTGGAATTGCGATGGGGACTAAGTTCGCCCCAGCCTACGCCAACCTTTTTATGGGTTGATGGGAGGCGTCCCATGTCTTTGGAGATAGCAATCCCTTCCAGGAGTCCATTAAGGTGTACAAAAGGTACATTGATGATCTCCTGTTCATTTGGACAGGAAATGAGGGTGATATACTAAATTTTGTTAAATACCTAAACTCTAATGATGTTAATTTATTATTTATGCATTATTTTGATTCTTTTACTATACCGTACTTGGATGTTAACTTGATTTGGGGATCATGATAATCATATGATCCACACTACTCTCTACCGTAAGCCAATAGCCTCTAACTCTATTCTTCATGCTTGAAGTAGCCACTCCAGGCATACTGGTTTTGAAGTGGCCAAAGGCCAATTTATCTGCATTAAGCGGAATTGCACTAATGAAAGTGATTGCGCGAAAGAAGTGAAACTTTAATTTCCCAGTTGCTTGAAAGGGGCTACTCCGAGAAGACAGTGAGAAGCGCATGTCTGGAGGTTACGAGAATAGATAGAGATTCTATGCTAAATGACACTAAAGTACCTAATAACAAAAGGGATAGAAATTTTGATCAATCAAGACCCTTATTTATAACAACTTATTGCCCCCAGTTTAAGCAGATTTGTGACATAGTCAACAAACATTTGCCAATACTTACTACAGAGGACAGCCTTAAAGATTTTGCTTCAACAGGTTACAAGTTTGTTGCCAAAAGAGGCTGCACATTAGGCAACATAATATCACCCAGTATGCTCAGGCCATCAAGATCTAATATGAGCAGCTGGTTAAGTGTCAAAGGCCACTACAATTGTCACTTCAGAAACGGTATAGCTTGTGGTTTTTCTAAAATAACTAGGACCTTTCAATCAAGGACTACACAGCGGGTTTATGACCTATCTAGCTGCACAAACTGTAGACCCACATTTGTGGTATACCTGGTGGAATGTACCCAATGTGAAAAACAATACACTGGGTGCACCACCAGGGAGGGACGTAGCAGAATTAGAGAACATCTTAAAGGGCCATAATACCCAAATGTTTAAACACTTGAAAGTGATGCAGCATAGCTGTAAAAAGCTGACTAGAAAATATCACCTGAACATCTCTATGTAAAAAAGAAAGATATTTTACCTCAAAAGTTCCTCAGTAGCCACCTCCCATTGTAAAGGATTTCTAAGCAGCATTTTAGTGTGTCTGTCCTGGGACATCTGAAGGGATGAGCATCGTGCACTCTCATCTTATTTCACCAATCAGGTAAAGGAAGCTTACTATGAAATCTCATGAGAGTTAAGTCAAATCTCATGAGATCACAGTAAAAGTTCATGACCTCAGCACTGCTGATGCTGATTGGCTGCTGTTCATTTCTTCATTTTTTTATATTTTTACCTGCAGCTGGGAGCAGCTGTGTATAACTTTTTACATAGAACTTACTCTGCTGAGCTGAGGAGATTGTGAGGTAAAATATCTTCCTTTTTTACATAGAGATGCTCAGGTGATATTTTCCTGTTAGCTTTTTATAGTTATACTGCATTAGTTTCAAGTGATTTTGCATATGAGTATTATGTCCCTTTAAAAATGTAGAGAATGTACTAGAATGCGCTGACTTATTCAGACACTTCATTCATGTTCATAAACAAGATTTGGCCAGTTTCAAGTGGCAGGTCATAGAGCAGGTTCGTACTCCTGTGAGAGGAGATAACAGGACAGATAGGCTTAAACATAGAAAAAGCACCAGTAAATAAAGTATAAAAATATTAAGCTTTATTGATCCATTTAAAACTTAGAGGGACAGTTTCTCTTAGAGCAAGAAAAAAAGACTAACACGTTTTGAGCAGAGCCGTAATCATAGTCCTCCCTGTGCCATGATTAGTTGAAATATTTCACTTCAATTTGCATTTAAAGATACAGGGGCAAAAAAAGAACATAGTTTCATTGGAGACTAACACATGATATACTAAACACAGTTAGAACTTAAAACCTTTCTACCAATGCAATGAAATAAAGTGAACACTTATTTAGATCGTTTATTTATATTTGTCTACTGCCTGTCATAAAAATTGTCTTCCACATAAATAGTAAATAGTAATTCCCCTTGAGAAAGAATCTCAATCAAACTTGGATCAAAGATATCTAATGTAAGCAACAAGTATGTATTGAAGCTAAGTCTGTATGATCAGAGCTACTTATGGGGTCAAAAAGAAAATTTATGCTTACCTGATAAATTTATTTCTTTTTTGACACGATGAGTCCACGGATCATCTTAATTACTATCGGGAATACCACTCCTGCCCTGCAGGAGGCGGCAAAGACCACCACAGCAAAGCTGTTAAATAGCTCCTCCCTTCCCTCCCACTCCAGTCATTCATCAAAAGTTAAGAAGAGAAAGGAAGAACAATGTGCAGAGGTGTCTGAGGGTTATAACATACAAATAACCAGTCTAAATAACAGGGCGGGCCGTGGACTCATCGTGACAAAAAAGAAATAAATTTATCAGGTAAGCATAAATTTTCTTTTCTTTTTAATGACACGATGATGAGTCCACGGATCATCTTAATTACTATTGGGAATCAATACCCAAGCTAGAGTACACAGATGATACGGGAGGGACAAGACAGGGAACCTAAACGGAAGGCACCACTGCTTGAAGAACCTTTCTCCCAAAAACGGCCTCAGCCAAGGCAAAAGTGTCAAATTTGTAGAACTCTGAAAAAGTGTGAAGAGATGACCAAGTTGCAGCCTTGCAAATCTGTTCCACAGAAGCTTCATTCTTGAATGCCCATGAGGAAGCAACAGCCCTCGTGGAATGAGCTGTAACACTCTCTGGAGGCTGCTGTCCAGCAGTCTCATATGCAAAACGTATGATACTCTTCAGCCAAAAAGAAAGGGAAGTAGCCATAGCTTTCTGTCCCTTTATGATTTCCTGAAAAAAACACAAACAAAGCAGAAGACTGACGAAAATCCTTAGTCGCCTGCAGGTAAAAGCATGAACCACGTCCAAATTGTACAGAAGTCGTTCCTTCTGAGAGGTAGGCTTAAGACACCAGGAAGGAACAATGATCTCCTGATTAATGTTCCGTTTAGAAACAACTTTAGGAAGAAATCCTAATCTATTGCGTAAAACTACCTTATCCAAATTAAAAATAAGGTAAGGGAACTCATACTGCAATGCCGAGAGCTCTGACACTCAAGCAGAAGAAATAGCAACAAGAAATAAAACTTTCCACAATAACAACTTAATATCTAAGGAATGCAAAGGCTCAAATGGAGTCCCTTGAAGAACCTTAAAACCTAAATTAAGACTCCATGGAGGAGTAACTGGTTTGAACACAGGCCTGATCCTGACCAAGGACTGACAAAATGATTGTACATCTGGAACATCTGCCAGACGTTTGTGTAACAAAATAGATAAGGCAGAAATTTGACCCTTTAGGGAACTTGTCGATAATCCTTTCTCCAAACCCTCTTGGAGAAATGACAAAATTCTAGGAATCCTAACTCTACTCCAAGAGTAGCTCTTGGATTCACACCAATAGAGAAATTTTATGCCATATCTTATGATAAATCTTTCTAGTTACAGGTTTACAAGCCTGAATCAGGGTCTCTATGACCGAGACAGAAAAGCCCCGCTTGGATATATTTAAGCTTTCAATCTCCAAGCAGTCAGCTTCAGAGAAACTAGATTTGGGTGAAGGAAGAGACCTTGAATTAGAAGATCCTTCCTCACAGAAGTCTCCAAGGTAGCAGAGATGCCATGTTCACCAGATTTGCATACCAAATCCTGCGAGGCTAAGCCGGAGCAAAACCAACAGAGAAAATAGGTATGCTAGCCTGAAAGTCCAAAGTACCACCAGGGAATTTATTCAGTACCACCTGAGGGTCCCTGAACCTTGACCCGTACCTTGGAAGCTTGGCATTCTGTCGATATGCCATGAGGTCCAATTCCGGCTGACCCTATCTTAGAATTAGGCTGGGAAACCACTTCCGGGTGGAGCTATCACTCCCCCGGATGAAGGGTTTGCTTGCTCAAGAAGTCCGCCTCCCAGTTGTCCACCCCTAGGATGTGGATCGCCGACAGACAGCAAGATTGGGTATCTGTCCACTGAATTATTTTGGTTACCACTGTCATCGCTAAGGAACTTCTCGTTCCTCCCTGAAGAATGATGTAGTAAGTCACTGAAGTTATGTTATCCGATTGGAATCTAATAAACTGGACCGAAGCTAACTGGATCCAGGTCAGAAGAGCATTGAAAATCGCTCTCAGCTCCATAATGTTTATAGGAAAAACAAAGAACAGACTCTGACTGAGTCCAAACTCCCTGAGCCTTTAGGGAGCCCCAGACTGTTCCCCATCCTAGAAGGCTGGCGTCAGCTGTCACAATCACCCAAGATAGTCTGTGAAAGCAGGTTCCCTGGGAGAGATGATCCAGAGACCACCCCCATTGAAGAGAATCCCTTGTCTCCAGCTCTAATAGTATTCGAGGAGACAAGCCCCCATAATCTCCGTTCCATTGCCTGAGCATGGATAACTGCAGAGGACTTAGGTGGAACCGAACAATGGGAAGATGTCCATTGTGCTACCATCAGCCCGATTACCTCCATTAACAAGTATCAAAGATCTTTGATTTCCTGACCTCTGTCAAAAAAATCCTTATTGATAAGGAATCTATTATGATTCCCAAGAAAATCACCCTTGTTGTTAGGACTAAGGAATTCTTTTCCAAATTCACCTTCCATCCGAGAGATCTCAGGAAGGATAACAGCAATTCTGAGTAGGATCTTGCTTGTTGTAAGGATGGTGCCTGAACTAGGATGTTGTCCAGATAAGGTGCCACTGCAATGCCCCATAACAGAAACACTGCCAACAGAGATCCCAGATTCTTTGAGAATTTTCTGGGAGCTGTGGCAAGACCGAAGGGCAGAGCCATGATTGAAAGTGTTTGTCCAGAAAGGCAAACCTTAGGAACCTGTGATGGTCCCAGAGAATGGGAACCTGCAGGTACATGTCCTTTAAATCCACAGTTGTCGTAAGTTGACCCTCCTGGACCAAAGGGAGAATGGAACTAATAGTTTCCATCTTGAAGGACGGTACTCTGAGGAATTTGTTTAGACTCTTGAGATCTAAAATAGGCCTGAAGGTTCCCTCTTTTTTGGGAACCACGAAAGGATGGAATAAAATCCCAGACCCCGTTCCTGATTCGGAACAGGAACTATGACTCCCATGTGGGAAAGGTCTCTTACACAATGTAGAAACGCCTCTCTTTTTGTCTGGTCTACAGATAATCTAGAAAGCAGAAAACTGCCTCTGGGAGGAAAACTTTTGAACTCTATCTTGTATCCCTGGGACACTATTGCTACTGCCCAGGGATCCGGAACATCTCGAACCCAAGTCATAGCTGGCTTCTAGGAATGATTCCCTTATTCCAAGACGGATTGGGTCTCCATGAAGGTTTAAACTATTCCTGCTTGGAGGCCAAAGAGGATAAATTTTTCCTTTGAAATTTCAAAAGGAATGAAAATTACTCTATCGTCCCTTTTGTTTTTTTCCTTTTGTCATGAGAGAGAAAGAAACCCCTACCTCCCGTAATATCAGAGATTATTTCTGTCAAGACAGGTCCCAACATAGGTCTTCTCCTTGTAAGGAATCGCTAAAAGCTTAGACTTAGAGCATACATCCGCAGAGCAAGGCTCTAACCATAAGGTTCTGTGAGCTGGAACAGAGAAACCTGAAAGCTTTGCTTCCAGTTTGATAACTTGAAGGGAATAATTTGAAATAAAGGAATTAGCCAATTTAAAAGCTTTTATCCTATCCTGGATTTCATCCAGGGGAGTTTCTGACCTAGTAGCATCAGACAATGCATCAAACCAATATGCTGCCGCACTAGTGACGGTAGCAAAGTACACAGCTGGTTGCCATTGTAAGCCCTGGTGTACATACCTTTTCTAATTTTTGTCCATAGGACCTTTGAAAAGACAACTATCCTCTAAGGGTATAGAAGTTCTCTTAGCTAAGGTGGAAACTACTCCTTCCACCCTAGGGACTGTTTGCCAAGCCTCCTTAGCTGAGTCAGCTATGGGAAACATCTTTTTAAATATATGGAATGCGGTCTCTTCCATTCCTTATAACTTACTGGACGCACTAGGATAGACTACACCGGTAGTGTCGGAGTCACCCAGGTTAGCTAAAACCTCCTAAAGTAACAAATGGAGGTATTCAGGCTAAAAAACTGAAAGAAAACAACCTCAGAATCAGATAAAGATATTACTCCATCTGAGTCTGAGAATTCCCCCTCATATACTACAGAAGTATCTTCCTCTTTTAGGTTATAAGGAAGAAACTTTCGTAATAGCAACTACTGAATTAATCACCCTAAATTATTGAGAATATGTCCTCTAGTAATGTTTTCTACCTCGTGGGAAAAACAGATAATGCATGAAATGCAGAGTAACTCCAGGAGTGTGAGAGGAAGCACAGGGCACTGCATGTGGGCCATACATTTTTTGGGACACTATAGGAGAAATTTGTGGCATAGTTTGGCCATTGTCAACAGACTCCTAAACAGCAAACGCCTTAGAAGGAGTAGGTTCAGAAAAGAGTGATTTTTTTTAAAATAAAAATTAACACATAAAAAACATTACTGTCTCTTTAAATGTTAAAATACAACTTTTTATTTTTGTGTGCAGAAACTAAAATAGTACACAATAACTGCAGAATTACTACACCTTAGCTAAACCTTGCTGAAGTGCCCATCTGCCCTTCTAATACCCAAACTTTATTTCAAGCCAACTCCTTTACTCATTACTGCTTATAAAAATTGATCATAATAGGTCCGGAACGTAGCTATAGCGTTGTCCGGTCCCACTCATATGGAAACATTAAGCATTGTACTTAGTAGTGACTCCTTCTCAAAAACTGTGTACAATTTGTTACAAAATGGTCCGGAACACAGCTGTATCAATGTTCGGACCCACTTCTCTGTAAACACTAAATACTGTGCTAAGCAGTCCCTCCGTTTCCTAATCAGAATTGGAGAGAAGAGTGCGCAGCACCAAACTGGTGCCACACGAAGCTCCGCTCATCATGGGCGTAACAACAATCAAGCTCCCGGTCGCCATTATTATTGTTTTAACAGCTACGCCACCGGGAGCTAACTGAACCTTCAGCAAACCTGGGGGCAAATTTGGCTACCGCATTCTAGATTGCAGTTTAGCCCAAATATATGTGACCACAATATCACCTCCCACTGAGTCCTTACCCTCATCCCCAAGTGATAAAAGGCCCCCATAGATAAAGCCACCTAATTAGTCTCAGCCCCAGTGCCTGCTAATAATGTGCTGTCACTGAAATCACCTCCTTTTATATATATGAGTTCTTTCCCAATTAAATAAACTGCTCCACTTCCTCTGAGATCTTCAGCAGGTTTGAGAGAAAGATAAAGCCTGAGTCATTTTACTTAGGCTATCAGGATTAGGGCAGCATCAATATATATGAGGCGCAGTGAGAATTATGTCCCACAAGTTCCCATTGCTCTAAAGCCACCACTGCTCTACTGAAGAGACTGATATGGACTACGGCTGCCGCTACACCCAAAAACAAAGCAGCACAATCTTGTACTACTTTAAAAATAATAAACTCTTGATTGAAGAATCTTTTTCTAACAATTTACCACCTCCTTGCACTTAATGAAGGCAAAGAGAATGACTGGAGTGGGAGGAAAGGTAGGAGCTATTTAACAGCTTTGCTGTGGTGCTCTTTGCTGCCTCCTGCAGGGCAGGAGTGGTATTCCCGATAGTAATTAAGATGATCCGTGGACTCATTGTGTCATTAAAAATAAATAGCTGAGATAGGCGGTATATTAATGAATGGTATATTAATATTTCTACAAACTAAACACTAAATTACCAATTTTGTTAAATCCAGTATATAATTTGTAATTTTATAGTTCATAGTTAATAAACTTAAGTTCATTAGAATAATTCTGTTTTTTTTTTTTTTTTTTTCTTCTTTCTTAAGGGGAGGGGTAAAACAAACATATGCTAGTATATACCATTCCTCAATAGTAGATAACAAATTATGCCAATTAACCAATATTGGAAAGGACAGCTGTGGGTATAGCTGGGGCAAAGGGAATAGACATATACTGTATATGTGTAAACACATATCTCATCAACAGTGTACATATTCAATCCGCATTGAACCTAGATGCATATGTATTAAGGGGGAATTACCTTAATCAGAGGAATAAAACATAGAAATATATTTATTTATATATAGAGAGATGCAGAGAGAGGGGGTGGGGTCAATGACTAAGTCAACACCAGTAATTGATGAAGTCATATTCAGAATTCAGGCCAAGAGGAATCTTGGTCTAGAGTCTGAATATCCAATACATCTCCTGTCTAGATGCAGTATTTATCCCCTCCCCTTTTCTGTTTGTACCTTCTCAATAATTAACCATTTCAAAGAGTCACCGTTTTTGTCATGTTTCTTGACAAAATGATCAACTAGGGGGGTACTGATTTTACCCACACTAATCGTCGACAAATGTTCGCGAATGCGCAAACCTTACCTCTCTGGGGGTTAATCCTATGTACTGTAGGTTACAAAGAGAGCACCACAACAGGTAGATACAATAGGTCACACGACAGTTCAGACATGACATAATGTTGGAAGTTTCACCAGTGACAAATGACCTAAAGGTTGTACCCACATTTACATGTTCACAGGCCTTACACTGGGAATATCCACATTTAAACGTCCCTTTGTGTCTTAGCCATGAGGATGATGCCACTGGTGACAATGGTCTTTTAAGCTGTGAAGGTGATATCATACTCCCTATGGATTTATTACGTCTATAGGAGAACCTACAGCCTTTACTGGCTGTGTTTGCAAGGGCATCATCTGCTACAAGTAGTTGGAAATGTTTCCACACAATACCACATATCTCCTGATACTGAGTAGAATACTCTGTTACAAATGTTAGTTTATTATCTGATACTCCTCCATGCTTTCTGTTGTCTCTTAGTAGAACATCCCTATCCATATCAGTTACCTCTCCTCTTGCTATTTTGATCACATTCGAGCTATATCCCCTGTCCAGCAGCCTTCTCTGTAAAGCAACTGCATGTTTCTCGAAACTGCCTGATAAAGTACAGTTCCTTTTTAGATGGACAAACTGTCCTTTGGCCACTGAATAGGGGACATGTCGAGGATGGCATCTCTTGGCATGTAAGAGACTGTTTCCAGAGATGAGTTTCCTATAAACCTCTGAAGTAATAATTCCTGAGGGCCACCCCTTCAATTCAAGATCTAAATAAAATACCCTTGAACTGTCAAATTCATAGGTAAAGCTTAAGTTTAGATCATTCTGGCTCAATGACTCCACAAATTCTTTAGCAGCATCACTGCTTCCCTTCCATATAAGCAGCAAGTCGTCAATGAAACGACAATACAATCTGATCGATGACCTAAACAAATTACTATCTGCATAGATGTGGGACTTCTCCCACCAACCCATGTATAGGTTGGAGCCCCCATCGCAGTCCCACATCTCTGCAGATAGAATACATCTTCGAATTGAAATAAATTATGCATCAATACAAATTTGGTCACCTCCATTATAAATGGTCTGAAGGGCTCACTGTGTGTTGTTTCCATGATCAAAAAATTTTCAATCGCTTTAAGGCTCATGTCATAGGGTATTGATGAATAAAGGGCAACAACATCCACAGTGAGACATCCCGAGTCTTGAGTCCATTCCATCTGCTCTACCACATGTAAAACATGCTTTGAGTCCCTGATGTAACTGGGAAGTGCTTTTACTAGAGGTTGTGGAACGTCATCAAGTCACTCAGATAAATGCTCTAGCATAGAACCTATAACACTTATTATAATAGGCCTACCCTGAACATTTCTGGTCAACTTATGCACCTTCAGTAAATGGTGAAATAGTGGAATCACAGGGTGTTCCACATATAGATACTGGAGTGTGTTATTATCAATAAACCCCTGCTCCAATGCCCCATCCAGAAGGTGCATAAGTTGATGCTAAAAGATTCTAGTGGGGTTCTGACTCAATCTCTCATAGTTCTCAGTGTTTCCCAATTGTCTAAGTGCTTCTTCAACATAATGGGACCTATACATGAGCACAACCGAGCCCCCCTAATCAGCCTGCTTGATGACTATGTTCTCATTCTCGCTCAGATTCTTTAAGGCTAATTGTTCAGGTTTGGTCAAGTTTCTTTTGGACTGTTGTTGAGTATAGGAAAGCGTCCTCAAATCTTTTCTCAACTCTCTTATAAAAGTTTCCACTATGTTACCTCTGCTCTGTATGGGGTAAAAAGTAGAAGAATTCTTATACTTCATTGATGTCATAATTTTGTCATACTCTGGCATACTCTCTCTCTCTAGATCCTTCAGGGCAATAAGATCACATGTTTCTGAAAAAGGTAAACCCTGATATTCATTAATATTCCCTATTTCTTGTGTTAGCATGACATCTACATCTGTCTGTACTGACGAGAAATGCTTGTGTAAGCTAACATTGCGTACAAATTTATTAAGATCAAACATGGTTCGAAATAAATTAAAGTTTGTAGAGGGTACAAAACCCAGACCTAAGCTAAGGACCTTATTCTCATCCTTAGTAAACCTATTATCTGAGAGATTTATGATGGTTTGTATTTTGAAGGTGCCTGGGTGTGCCTCATTGGATATCTCCCTTGTTGGATTATCTGTGAACTCATCCCACCCCCTTCTCCCTCCCTGGTATGCTGGTCTACCCAAAAAACCTGCTCGAGTTGAAGACATTCCTCATCAACTATTACTGCGGCCCCAGCATTTGGAGGGTCATGGGAGTACATATACTTCTGTGTGGGTTGATATCTCCTATGTTGTTGTACATTTGTAGGGTCATGGAAGTACAAATAATTCTTTGAGGGTTGATATCTCCTATATTGTTGTACATTTGGAGGGTCATGGGAGTACATATAATTTTGGGTGGGTTGGTATCCCTTTGTTGTTGTGCTCTTAAACAGAGAAGCCTTCTGGATATTTCAGCTAAAACTGGAAAACCCTATGGTTTCAACAAAAGAGGAGGCATTATTAATTTTTGGACTAATAAGAAATAGACCAATTTATATTAATGTTGATAATCCATTTTCAATAACAGTGCTAGATCTATCCCTGTTCCATTTGACTCCTAAAACTTTTTCCTTTCCTTCTTAAGTACCATGGAGGGGGTTAGTGAACTTATTATTCCCTCTCCTCTTTACTAAAGAACAATATTATATGGCCCAAGATATGCTGACTGAGTATCATCTGGGGTCATAATATTATACATTTCTAATACTTGTGAAAGGTTGGAATCATAGTGTTTGTAATTAACAAGTACTCTTAGTAGGGCTTTAATCAAATAAACGTGTAATCCAGTACATTATTGTAGTATTAGAACATTACTCTTACCCTATGGACAGCCTAGACTATGAACTAAATACTTTGTTTACAAATTTTGATATCCACAATATGTTTATATAACAATAAGGAGGTAATAAGATATGCCTTATAATAATTGCTTGTATGTTATATGTTGTTTTAAATACTATTTAACATGTATATATTTGCCCTTTTTAAATATGTCCGCTTAGCCTTTTTCCAATTCTGAGTGAGGTTTGAGATATGTATCTTTTAAGTAACACAGCCACTTTCCAATTGTCAATCATTATGTTTGTTATATATGCTCAGCCATTCCTTATGGCAGTAGGTAGGTCTATGATTAAGGTATAAGGTTGCTGAAAAGCATAAGACAAGTCATGTTGCCGTGTGTGTGTGTGTGTCTATGTGTGTACATATGTGTTTATGTATTTATATGTGTATATATGTATTTACTGACATATATACACATATAAACACATAAATACATATGAACACATATATAGACATATATATGTAAGTGCATTGGAGCCCTTTGCAGTTAAGAAAACAAGTAAAACCATATTGATGCAATATTCATATTTAAAAAAAGGTAATACTGTTTATTTACTGTAAATATTTCACATTCCAATGTTCTGCACATAGCAGAATATGGTCTATGTATTTAGAAATAGATATTCCTATATATATCTGAATATATTTATACCTATATATAATCCTGTACAGTGTATATATATATATATATATATATATATATATATATATGTATAGCTGGATATTGTACCAAAATACCATCAGATATATGTAGAAATATGTATTTATGAATAAATTCTGATAAATGTAGCCACCAATCAGCAAGCACTACCCAGTGTGATGAACCAAAAATGGGCCATCTCTTAAGCTTAGATTCCTGCTTTTTCAATATAAAGATACCAAGAAAACGAAGAAAAATTGATAATAGGAATAAATTACAAAGTTGCTTAAAATTGCATGCTCTATCTGAATCATGGAAGAAACAATTACCGCTCCAATTGTAATCTGGCCCTTATTGTTTTAAAAGATAAATAATCCCTTTATTACCCATTCCCCAGTTTTGCATAACCAGCATGGTTATATCAATATACATTTTACCCGTGTGATTACCTTGTATCTATGCCTCTGCAACACTGCTAAAAGTTGTTAGTCCCCAACACAAAACATCACACGTATTAGTATAATCTAATAGGGAACCAATATAACACACAGGTTTCTGGATAAATACCTGAACCCATGTCATGTATTGAAGAGTACATCATATGTAATAACTTTTAGAACAGTCAACAGAAGTTTCAAAACGCAGCTCCTCTGCTAAGCTGCTCCATACAAGTAGAATTGAACACACTGCACAAGCCTTTTCACAATAACACAGTCCCGTGAAAAGATCCTCTCCTGCCTCAGCGGTATATGTATCAAAGGTATAGAATCTTGTATCATATGTATACAAATAAACACGCTGATATAATAAAGGCAAATGAAACACTGCTTGTAGCAGGTAGTAACTCACGATACCGGCCCCACTATCCGGAATATCGATCACCTGTCTTTCCGATCGCCTAACACCAGCCAGAGAGTGCTGCAGCTAAGCAGGGATTATTATCGGTTATTTGTAGAGCGCCAACGGATTCCGCAGCGATATGGATGGCTGTAATCTCCCATTCGCCAAGCATACTAATCCAAAGAACAAACAATAGAAGAAAAACAATCCCAGACATGACTGCAGGTAAAAACATCAAGTGCTTTATTTCACAAGTAGAATCCAACAGACAGACACCACTCGTAACGCCACAGCTGAGCCTCTGCAGACTGGCTCCTTATTTCAGTTCTTTGGCAGACTTGCATTTTAGCCAATCATTATTGGCTCATAAATAACTCCATGGGAGTGAGCATAATTTTTATCTATATCACACATATGACCTAACGCTGTCTAGCTGTGAAAAACTGTCAAAATGCACTGAGATAAGAGGCGGCCTTTAAGGGTTTAGAAATTAGTATATGAGCCTACCTAGGCTTAGCTGTCAACAAAAAATACCAAGAGAACAAAGCAAATTTGATGATAAAAGTAAACTGGAAAGTTGTTTAAAATTACATGCCCTATCTGAATCATGACATTTTGACTAGACTGTCTCTTTAAATAATCCATCTGCTTAACGGGACATTACATTAATTTTATAAATGTATAGCATATATCAGAAAGTAAGAGAAAGAACTGTATTAAAAAGTAATGTTTTATAAGCATTTACAAATGTAGCCGGGTCTTGTTGTTTCAGGGAATGCCATGGATACACCAGTACACATTCTGAGTATACTTATCCTACAATGGCCAAGAGAAATCTCTGTTATCAACCTATATGGGCCACTTCTCACCTGAAACAACATTAAATTGTAGGTTGAGAAACAGGTTTATATGTTAGTTGGATATAACTACTCCCAGTGCCAAAATCTACCAATCGGCTCCAGGCAGATTCATGAAATATCCATATGTATATAAAAATGTGTTTCAGATATTCTTAGAGTAGGTAGCATTTAGGGCACATTCTCTTTTGCCCTTCTCACCTCTCCAGTACATTACATGCTTCATATACACACACACAAATTTACATAAAGAACTATGCAAAACACAGACGTATAGCCACCCTCGAGATACTTTGATTGGGTAATTATTACCACAACATACAGGTTTTATAATTCAGTCCTACAGGAGTACGAGTAGACACTGGGTTTCATATACTTAGTGGATTTACAACCAGTGGCAATGTTAGAACTTAACATTTGGGGGACTAGCAAAAGTGCTGAAATTATTTTAAGACACAACACACGTAGGGTTAGATTACGAGCGGAGCGCTAACTGTTACGCACGAGTGATAATGGGTTAATTACGGGTGTTTGTGCGCATCGGAAGTAGCATGTGTATAACAAGTTAAAGGAAACAGGTTTGCTTGAGCGCAATTGAATTTGACGTCGGGTTAGTGCAGCTTCAGAGCTTTGGTTAAAGGTTTCACTTGAATAAAATAATACAAAAAATGTATGTGTGTGTATATATGTATATATGTGTGTGTGTGTGTGTACAGATGTATTTATGTATTTTACTGTATATTTACTGTACATATTTACCATTTGAATGTTTTTCACTAAGGACAATGTTGTTATTTTTATTCTTAAATACATATATATATATACACATATGTGTGTGTATACCCCTATACCTGTATACCTATTCCTATAGATATATAAGTATATGTATGTATTTTACATGAACAGTATCAGATATATATAGAAATATATATTTAATAATAAAAAGTACATTATTTTCAATGTGAAGAACATAGGAATGTAAAATATGTGTTTTACGCACCGTGTTTCGTAATGTAGTTCTTAACGTGGTTGGGTCAGCGCACATGAAAACTTCATAAAGCGTGTTATTGAAATATTACATATAAAATATTTAAATGAATTAATATCAAATATTAAAAATGATTAAACATACTATCAAATATATAGATATATTCTATTGATGTTTTAGAATGTTACAGTATGTTTAATCATTTTAAATACATTTTATTAATTTATTTTAATATTTTACATGTAATATTTCAATAATGCTCCTTAAGAATACTGTTTTGTGCTAACCCAACCGCGGTAAGATCTAAATCACGAAACACGATGCGCAAAACGCATATTTTACATTACTATGTACTTTTTATTATTACATATATATATATATATATTTATATATATACTGTATTTATATATATATATATATATATATATATATATATCTGTTACTGTTAATGAAAAATGCATAGCTATACCTATATATCTATAGAAATAGACATGCAGGTATAGGTATACACAGGTATATATGTTTAGAAATATGTATTTAAGTATAAATAAAAAATTATCCAGTAAGCGAAGAACATTGGAATGTGAAATATTCATATTTTCATGTTGTGTTAGCGCACTTGGTTAAATGCGATCCAGTTTGCACAAAAGTAGAGCGTGATTTTTATTCCCACTTTTCGTGCTCCATTGATTTTTATGGGGAAATACGTTAATGTGATCACGATATTCTAACTTAACATTTTTGCGTGCATCGGGTTAGCGCTCAAGTGAAAACATTTTGCTTTCATCTTGTAATACACGCATTCAAAAATCTTACTATAGCAGCGTTAACGCTCGAGTGCTCCACTCGTTATCTGGCCCATAATATGTGAAGCCCTTTGCAGCTCACAGGGGGGTGTTTTTACATTCAACACCATATTTAATGTTAGAGTGAATTTTTTTCGGAATAATAGATAAAACAAATCTCAAGGAACATTATTAGTTTTATTATATAAAGACGTTTTATCATCTCTAGTAGTGACATCACTCTTGCACCTTTATGTCATTTAATTAACAGACATCATTATTAGCTCCTGCACCGCTCTATATAATGCTATGCATTTTCTCTTGTCCTCTGCAGTGGTCCTGTATGGGAGCTGCGTCTGTGTTTCACTACTCCTGGTCGCTGTGGTCTGTTCTCTGTCTGTCCTGCGGGAGTCACAGCAGCTCATGGCTATTGTAAGTAGCAAGAAAATGGCTCATATGTGAGAGTCGTTTGGACTCTGGGGCTGGCAACATTTTTTGAGGATTGTGCAAAAATATGACTGTAAATTACAATCAAACAAAGGTAGCAACACTGTTAAAAGAAAATTTAAATAATTTATTCACTCAGATATGCTTGTTATGCTGTTAACAAAGGAACTGTGCAATAGGGCTAGTACATAAGTTTATTTAGTACCTGGACTGTGCACTATGGCCTAGATTTAGAGTTCGGCGGTAAAAGGGCTGTTAACGCTCCGCGGGTTTTTTTCTGGCCGCACCATAAATTTAACTCTGGTATCGAGAGTTCAAACAAATGCTGCGTTAGGCTCCAAAAAAGGAGCGTAGAGCATTTTTACCGCAAATGCAACTCTCGATACCAGAGTTGCTTACGGACGCGGCCGGCATCAAAAACGTGCTCGTGCACGATTCTCCCATAGGAAACAATGGGGCTGTTTGAGCTGAAAAAAAACCTAACACCTGCAAAAAAGCAGCGTTCAGCTCCTAACGCAGCCCCATTGTTTCCTATGGGGAAACACCTCCTAAGTCTGCACCTAACACCCTAACATGTACCCCGAGTCTAAACACCCCTAACCTTACACTTATTAACCCCTAATCTGCCGCCCCCGCTATCGCTGACCCCTGCATTACACTTTTAACCCCTAATCTGCCGCTCCGTAAACCGCCGCCACCTACGTTATCCCTATGTACCCCTAATCTGCTGCCCTAACATCGCCGACCCCTATGTTATATTTATTAACCCCTAATCTGCCCCCCACAACGTCGCCGACACCTACCTACACTTATTAACCCCTAATCTGCCGAGCGGACCTGAGCGCTACTATAATAAAGTTATTAACCCCTAATCCGCCTCACTAACCCTATCATAAATAGTATTAACCCCTAATCTGCCCTCCCTAACATCGCCGACACCTACCTTCAATTATTAACCCCTAATCTGCCGACCGGAGCTCACCGCTATTCTAATAAATGTATTAACCCCTAAAGCTAAGTCTAACCCTAACACTAACACCCCCCTAAGTTAAATATAATTTTTATCTAACGAAATAAATTAACTCTTATTAAATAAATAATTCCTATTTAAAGCTAAATACTTACCTGTAAAATAAATCCTAATATAGCTACAATATAAATTATAATTATATTATAGCTATTTTAGGATTAATATTTATTTTACAGGCAACTTTGTAATTATTTTAACCAGGTACAATAGCTATTAAATAGTTAAGAACTATTTAATAGTTACCTAGTTAAAATAATTACAAATTTACCTGTAAAATAAATCCTAACCTAAGATATAATTAAACCTAACACTACCCTATCAATAAAATAATTAAATAAACTACCTACAATTACCTACAATTAACCTAACACTACACTATCAATAAATTAATTAAACACAATTGCTACAAATAAATAACATTAAATAAACTATCTAAAGTACAAAAAATAAAAAAGAACTAAGTTACAGAAAATAATAAAATATTTACAAACATAAGAAAAATATTACAACAATTTTAAACTAATTACACCTACTCTAAGCCCCCTAATAAAATAACAAAGCCCCCCAAAATAAAAAATTCCCTACCCTATTCTAAAATACAAATATTACAAGCTCTTTTACCTTACCAGCCCTGAACAGGGCCCTTTGCGGGGCATGCCCCAAGAATTTCAGCTCTTTTGCCTGTAAAAAAAAACATACTATACCCCCCCCCCCAACATTACAACCCACCACCCACATACCCCTAATCTAACCCAAACCCCCCTTAAATAAACCTAACACTACCCCCCTGATGATCTTCCTACCTTGTCTTCACCATGCCAGGTTCACCGATCCGTCCTGGCTCCAAGATCTTCATCCAACCCAAGCGGGGGCTAGACATCCACTGAAGAAGTCCAGAAGAGGGTCCAAAGTCTTCCTCCTATCCGGCAAGAAGAGGACATCCGGACCGGCAAACATCTTCTCCAAGCGGCATCTTCTATCTTCTTCCATCCGATGACGACCGGCTCCATCTTGAAGACCTCCAGCGCGGATCCATCCTCTTCTTCCGACGACTAGACGACGAATGACGGTTCCTTTAAGGGACGTCATCCAAGATGGCGTCCCTCGAATTCCGATTGGCTGATAGGATTCTATCAGCCAATCGGAATTAAGGTAGGAATTTTCTGATTGGCTGATGGAATCAGCCAATCAGAATATAGTTCAATCCGATTGGCTGATCCAATCAGCCAATCAGATTGAGCTCGCATTCTATTGGCTGTTCCGATCAGCCAATAGAATGCGAGCTCAATCTGATTGGCTGATTGGATCAGCCAATCGGATTGAACTATATTCTGATTGGCTGATTCCATCAGCCAATCAGAAAATTCCTACCTTAATTCCGATTGGCTGATAGAATCCTATCAGCCAATCGGAATTCGAGGGACGCCATCTTGGATGACGTCCCTTAAAGGAACCGTCATTCGTCGTCTAGTCGTCGGAAGAAGAGGATGGATCCGCGCTGGAGGTCTTCAAGATGGAGCCGGTCGTCATCGGATGGAAGAAGATAGAAGATGCCGCTTGGAGAAGATGTTTGCCGGTCCGGATGTCCTCTTCTTGCCGGATAGGAGGAAGACTTTGGACCCTCTTCTGGACTTCTTCAGTGGATGTCTAGCCCCCGCTTGGGTTGGATGAAGATCTTGGAGCCAGGACGGATCGGTGAACCTGGCATGGTGAAGACAAGGTAGGAAGATCATCAGGGGGGTAGTGTTAGGTTTATTTAAGGGGGGTTTGGGTTAGATTAGGGGTATGTGGGTGGTGGGTTGTAATGTTGGGGGGGGGGTATAGTATGTTTTTTTTTACAGGCAAAAGAGCTGAAATTCTTGGGGCATGCCCCGCAAAGGGCCCTGTTCAGGGCTGGTAAGGTAAAAGAGCTTGTAATATTTGTATTTTAGAATAGGGTAGGGAATTTTTTATTTTGGGGGGCTTTGTTATTTTATTAGGGGGCTTAGAGTAGGTGTAATTAGTTTAAAATTGTTGTAATATTTTTCTTATGTTTGTAAATATTTTATTATTTTCTGTAACTTAGTTCTTTTTTATTTTTTGTACTTTAGATAGTTTATTTAATGTTATTTATTTGTAGCAATTGTGTTTAATTAATTTATTGATAGTGTAGTGTTAGGTTAATTGTAGGTAATTGTAGGTAGTTTATTTAATTATTTTATTGATAGGGTAGTGTTAGGTTTAATTATATCTTAGGTTAGGATTTATTTTACAGGTAAATTTGTAATTATTTTAACTAGGTAACTATTAAATAGTTCTTAACTATTTAATAGCTATTGTACCTGGTTAAAATAATTACAAAGTTGCCTGTAAAATAAATATTAATCCTAAAATAGCTATAATATAATTATAATTTATATTGTAGCTATATTAGGATGTATTTTACAGGTAAGTATTTAGCTTTAAATAGGAATTATTTATTTAATAAGAGTTAATTTATTTCGTTAGATAAAAATTATATTTAACTTAGGGGGGTGTTAATGTTAGGGTTAGACTTAGCTTTAGGGGTTAATACATTTATTAGAATAGCGGTGAGCTCCGGTCGGCAGATTAGGGGTTAATAATTGAAGGTAGGTGTCGGCGATGTTAGGGAGGGCAGATTAGGGGTTAATACTATTTATGATAGGGTTAGTGAGGCGGATTAGGGGTTAATAACTTTATTATAGTAGCGCTCAGGTCCGCTCGGCAGATTAGGGGTTAATAAGTGTAGGTAGGTGTCGGCGACGTTGTGGGGGGCAGATTAGGGGTTAATAAATATAACATAGGGGTCGGCGATGTTAGGGGTAGCAGATTAGGGGTACATAGGGATAACGTAGGTGGCGGCGATTTGCGGTCGGAAGATTAGGGGTTAATTATTTTAAGTAGCTTGCGGCGACGTTGTGGGGGGCAAGTTAGGGGTTAATAGATATAATACAGGGGTCGGCGGTGTTAGGGGCAGCAGATTAGGGGTACATAAGTATAACGTAGGTGGCGGTCGGCAGATTAGGGGTTAAAAATTTTAATCGAGTGGCGGCGATGTGGGGGGACCTCGGTTTAGGGGTACATAGGTAGTTTATGGGTGTTAGTGTACTTTAGGGTACAGTAGTTAAGAGCTTTATAAACCGGCGTTAGCCAGAAAGCTCTTAACTCCTGCTATTTTCAGGCGGCTGGAATCTTGTCGTTAGAGCTCTAACGCTCACTGCAGAAACGACTCTAAATACCAGCGTTAGAAAGATCCCATTGAAAAGATAGGCTACGCAAATGGCGTAGGGGGATCTGCGGTATGGAAAAGTCGCGGCTGAAAAGTGAGCGTTAGACCCTTTAATCACTGACTCCAAATACCAGCGGGCGCCCAAAACCAGCGTTAGGAGCCTCTAACGCTGGTTTTGACGGCTACCGCCGAACTCTAAATCTAGGCCTATGTCAGTACTGGACTGATAATACCATCAGGTGGACAGGAGTGACAGCCTCATTTTTTTATAGATGTTGGATCATTAATAAAAAAAACAAACATTGCATAACATATACGTATAACATGAAACATATTATATAACCAGGGCCGGATTTCCCATTAGACACAATAGGCATGTGTCTTTCAGCCTTTCTTACCTTGGCCATGTCTCTGAGTATTGCACACCTTGTGCTTTTGGGCACTCCAGTGATGTTGCAGCTCTGAAATATGGCCAAACTGGTGGCAAGTGGCATCTTGGCAGCTGCACGCTTGACTTTTCTCAGTTCATGGGCAGTTATTTTGCGCCTTGGTTTTTCCACACGCTTCTTGCAACCCTGTTGACTATTTTGAATGAAACGCTTGATTGTTCGATGATCACGCTTCAGAAGCTTTGCAATTTTAAGAGTGCTGCATCCCTCTGCAAGATATCTCACTATTTTTGACTTTTCTGAGCCTGTCAAGTCCTTCTTTTGACCCATTTTGCCAAAGGAAAGGAAGTTGCCTAATAATTATGCACACCTGATATAGGGTGTTGATGTCATTAGACCACACCCCTTCTCATTACAGAGATGCACATCACCTAATATGCTTAATTGGTAGTAGGCTTTCGAGCCTATACAGCTTGGAGTAAGACAACATGCATAAAGAGGATGATGTGGTCAAAAAACTCATTTGCCTAATAATTCTGCACTCCCTGTATATATATATATATATATATATATATATACACACACAGATTGTGTTATCACATTGTGTACACACACTTGCTTCCTTATCTTATATTTCTCTGTAAAATCAATACTTAGGGGTCAATTTATCAAGCTCCGTCTAAAGACCGCTGCTCCATAACCTGTCCACCTGCTCTGAGGTGGCGGGCAGATATCAACCCGATCGGATATGACCGGGTTCATTGACACCCCCTGCTAGCGGCCGATTGACCGTGAATCTGCAGGGGGCGGTATTGCACCAGCAGTTCACAAGAACTGCTGGTGCAATGATAAATGCAGACAGCGTATGCTGTCGGCATTTATCGATGTGCAGCGGACATGATCCGCTACATCGTATCATGTCCGCTCTCACATTACTAAATTGAACCCTTAGAGAGGACAATGGAAAATTAATATTTTATTACTTAAAGGGACAGTCTACAGTTTATATAAAGTCGCTGATTCTTAGCTAAATATAAAAGGCCTCCTATGCCTCAATGTATTACAAATATGGGGCAGAGAGAAGCGTGGGTCTGTCGTGGGGTCAAATCACTTCTGTTTAAGGGCCAGTTTACAAGCGGAGTGGTAATTATCGCTCCAGCTCAATCATTAACTGCGCTACAAGTAAGATGTTTGTGCATGTTGGATGCAGCGTATTACAAATTTAAAGTAAAACGTTTTCGCTCGCACACTCTTCCAACTTGCGCAAAAAAACAAAACTTTGAATATTGCTTTAACATATTCTCCCTTAGGGGCCTATTTAACAAATGTCTGTCCGACATGATCCGATCAGCGGATCATGTCCGACAAAAATCGCTGAATGCGGAAAGCATTACGCTCGTCGCATTCAGCATTGCACCAGCAGCTCTTGTGAACTGCTGTTGCAACGCCGCCCCCTGCAGATTTGCAGCCAATCGGCCGCTAGCAGGAGGTGTCGATCAACCCGATCGCATTTGATCGGGTTGATTTCCCGCTATGTCTGTCCGCCTCCTCAGAGCAGGCGGACAGGTTATGGAGCAGCGGTCTTGATAGATAGGCCCCATAGACTTCAATAGAGCGTAAAAGTGTGGAAAATGAACACCCTACTCAAGCATAAACCCGATTGTGTTTTACCAAGTGCACAACCTCAACATGAAATATTAATTTTTACATTACAATGTTCTTCACATAGCATAGTATGTTCTATTTATTCATAAATGCATATTTCTAGATATATCTGATTTTTTTTTTTGGTAAAATATATATCTATACCTACAGTGTATATATAGATAGATAGATAGATAGATAGATAGATAGATAGATAGATAGTAAAAATTTGCTCTCACTGGACTTGTGTTAATTGTGATATTTATTATAGTCACATTTCGGAGCAACAATGCCAGTGAGTGCGGATCTTTACTATATTGGATACAATTTATTTTTCCTGACACCCTGGCAGTTGCTATTTCTTTCGAGATGCGAGTGCAAATCCACCCTGACTGTTCTTTTTATATATATATATATATATATATATATATATATATATATATATATATATAAATAATTATTTATAGGTATAGAAATATACAGATATAAATAGGAATATCTATTTAAAAATTCAAAGAACAAATCCCCTTATGTGAAGAACACTGGAATGTTAAATAGGTACAGTAAATACATAGTTAAACACTTTATTAAAAATAATAGATATGTGTGCATATGTATCTATGTGTTTATATGTGTTTTACTGTACATTTTTCACACTTCAATGTTATTCACTTGCAGGATAATATCCTTTTTATTCTTAAATATTTCTATATATATATATATATATATATATATATATATATATATATATACTGTATATATATACTGTATATATATATATATATATATATAATTTAAAGTAATAGATCCGCACTCGCTGGACTTTCAAAAAACAATAGTTTATTGTGTACAGTGACGTTTCAGGGAGCCAACTGTCCCCTTCATCAGACAGTTGGCTCCCCGAAACATCACTGTACACAATAAACTATTGGGTTTTTTTAAAGTCCAGCGAGTGCAAATCTATTACTTGGAATTGGATATTGCTGCTAATGACACCCTGGCTCGTATCTTAACAGGTGAGAGTGCAAATCTCTATGAACTTTCATATATATATATATATATATATATATATATAAAACCACAAATGAGTATAGGTACAGCACAGTATCGTCAAATTCAATCCAACTATGTGAAGTGCACAGGAGAAAAAAGGGTCCTGCAGTCCCCAAAAGTATAGATAAAGTAATAGAATACTCCCAGCACTGTTTCTTTTAGGAAAACATCCTTTATTAAAGTATCAGAGAGTAAAACAACAGCTACGTTTCGGGCCTACATAGCACTTATTCATGCTGTATATTACAGGCAAAGCACCTCAATTTATACCACCTGTGGTTAACAAATTAACTCCTTAATGTCATATGCATATCATCTTCTCTACGGCATACTGCCATCTAGTGGACATTAAACAATAGGAACTCCACCACATTCAGCAGTGATGGAGGCTAAACCACCATAAATAAAAGGCTTACAGCTGCAGTTCATTGAGGGAACCATGAATGCCAACATGTACTGTGACATACTGAAGAAGAGCATGATCCCCTCCCTTCAGAGACTGGGCTAAAGGGCAGTATTTCAACATGATAACAACCCCAAACACACCTCCAAGACGACCACTGCCTTGCTAATGAAGCTGAGGGTAACGGTGATGGACTAGCCAAGCATGTCTCCAGACCTAAACCATATTGAGCATCTGTGAGGCATCCTCAAATGGAAGGTGGGAGAGCGCAAGATCTAAAACATCCACCAGCTCCTTGATGTCATCATGGAGGAGTGGAAGAGGACTCCAGTGACAACCTGTGAAGCTCTGGTGAACTCCATGCCCAAGAGTGTTAAGGCAGTGCTGGAAAATAATGGTGTACTCTCTTTTGTTGCCAACGGTTTAGACATTAATGGCTGTGTTGAGTTATTTTGAAGGGACAGCAAATTTACACTGTTATACAGGCTGTACACTCACTACTTTACATTGTAGCAAAGTGTCATTTCTTCAGTGTTGTCACATGAAAAGATATAATAAAATATTTACAAAAATGTGAGGGGTGTACTCACTTTTGTGAGATACTGTATATATATTTATAAATATAGGTATATAGGTAAAGATATGTATTTTAAATTAACCGTATCAGATATATATATATATATATATATATATATATATGCATATTTATTTTAAAAAGTACATTATTTTCTATGTGAAGAACAAAGGAATGTAAAATATGCATTTGCGCATAGTGTTTCTCAATTTATCTCTGAACGCTTTTGGGTTAGTCCACATGAGACCTTAGTATTCTTAAGGCACATAATTGAAATATTACATTTAAAATATAAATACAAATTAATACATATACATATAACTAGCAAACTATTTCATAACATATTAGAATTACATATACAGATAACATAAACCACATTACATAACATATACATATAACATGCAACATATTTCATAAGATATTACAATTACATATACAAATAACATATACCATATTACATAGCATATACATATAACATACAACATATTACATGACATGCATATAACATACAACATATTACATATAGCATGCAACATATTACATATCATATACAGTACATATAACATGCACCATATTACATATAGCATGCAACATATTACATAACATATACGTATAACATGCAACATATTGCATAGCATATGCATATAACATGCAACATATTACATAACATATACGTATAACATGCAACATATTACATAACATATACATATAACATGCAACATATTGCATAGCATATGCATATAACATGCAACATATTACATAACATATGCATATAACATGCAACATATTACATAACATATACATATAACATGCAACATATTGCATAGCATATACGTATAACATGCAACATATTACATAACATATACGTATAACATGCAACATATTACATAACATATACGTATAACATGCAACATATTACATAACATATACGTATAACATGCAACATATTAAATAACATATACGTATAACATGCAACATATTACATAACATATACATATAACATGCAACATATTACATAACATATGCATATAACATGCAACATATTACATAACATATACATATAACATGCAACATATTACATAACATATGCATATAACATGCAACATATTACATAACATATACATATAACATGCAACATATTACATAACATATACATATAACATGCAACATATTACATAACATATACATATAACATGCAACATATTGCATAGCATATGCATATAACATACAACATATTACATAACATGCTTTTGTGAACAATTAACACTCAAGGTGTAAATAGGGGCGCTATCACTTTAAGATTGAGTAATATACAAGATAAGATTAAAAAAAATTGATATCAAATATGTAGCTGCTGGTCTCAAACTTACATATAGATGTAAAATGTAAGAAGAATTACAAAATACAATTAACACTATATATAATAATAGAGTCCAATAAATATGTGTGTTTGAGGTAAATAAACAGGCTGCTCTCCTCAGGGTAAAAAGGCTGTCCACTTCAAAGCAAATCTACAAGAGAAGATAAGGACAATCTCCACATAGCATAATACTGTATAAGTATGAGATATAGCAAATGATGGATAGTATACACTCACTTGTGGTCTAGCACTGTAATGTAGTGCAGACTAGGCAGGCCGGGACCTCTGAGATGTCTGGCAAACTCTCCTCCATAAACAGAAACAAACACATGTATAGGATATCCTTCAGCTCACTCACAAAGTTAGGGGTGTGAAAATACCATCCACCGTGTGGATATTGATTGTGAGTTTAGATGTTTAAAAATTGGCAAGTAACTTAAAATGTAAATACAAGTGTTTATTTAAACACATAAAAAGTACAGCAACGCGTTTCTCATTATTGCTAAACTCACAATCAATATCCACACAGTGGATGGTATTTTCACACCCCTAACTTTGTGAGTGAGCTGAATGATATCCTATACACCTGTTTTTTTCTGTCTCTGGAGGAGAGTTTGCCGGAGAAATCAGAGGTCCCGGCCTGCTTAGAGGCCCCGGCCTGCCTAGTCTGCACTACATTACAGTGCTAGACCACAAGTGAGTGTATACTATCCATCATTTGCTATATCTCATACTTATACAGTATTATGCTATGTGGAGATTGTCCTTATTTTATAGAGCTTATGTTACAGTGAAGTGCACTCTCTCAAGTTCTTTGCCACACACACCAGAGGAGAGTTTACCGGACAACTCAGAGGATCCGGTTTGCCCAGTTTGCACTACGTTATAGTGCTTCATTACATGTGAGTGTATACGATCTATGATTTTTTCTATAGTATATCCTCGCTGAATTACGCTATGTTGGCGCCTTCTCTTGTAGATATTACATAAACATATACATATACATATACCATGCAACACATTACATAATATATACATATCACATACAACATATTACATAACATATACATATACCATGCAATATATTACATAACATATACATATAACATGCAACATATTACATAATATATACATATAACATGCAACATATTACATAATATATACATATAACATGCAACATATTACATAATATATACATATAACATGCAACATATTACATAACATATACATATAACATGCAACATATTACATAACATATACATATACCATGCAACATATTACATAATATATACATATAACATGCAACATATTACATAACATATACATATACCATGCAATATATTACATAACATATACATATAACATGCAACATATTACATAATATATACATATAACATGCAACATATTACATAATATATACATATAACATGCAACATATTACATAATATATACATATAACATGCAACATATTACATAACATATACATATAACATGCAACATATTACATAACATATACATATACCATGCAACATATTACATAATATATACATATAACATGCAACATATTACATAATATATACATATAACATGCAACATATTACATAACATATACATATAACATGCAACATATTACATAACATATACATATACCATGCAACATATTACATAATATATACATATAACATGCAACATATTGCATAATATATACATATAACATGCAACATATTACATAATATATACATATAACATGCAACATATTACATAATATATACATATAACATGCAACATATTACATAATATATACATATAACATGCAACATATTACATAATATATACACATAATATGCAACACATTACATAACATATACATATAACATGCAACATATTACATAACATATACATATAACATGCAATATATTACATAACATATACATATACATATACCATGCAACATATTACATAATATATACATATAACATGCAACATATTACATAATATGTACATATAACATGCAACATATTACATAATATATACATATAACATGCAACATATTACATAATATATACATATAACATGCAACATATTACATAACATGCAACATATTACATAACATATACAAATAACATGCAACATATTACATAACATATACGTATCACATACAACATATTACATAATATATACATATCACATACAACATATTACATAAAATACAACATATTACATAGCATATACATATAACAAGCAATATATTACATAACATATGTAAAACATGCAGCATATTACACAACATATACATATAACATGCAACATATTACATAACATATACATATCCATACAACATATTACATAACATATAACATGCAACATATTACATAGCATATACATATAACATGCAACATATTACATAACATATACGTATAACATGCAACATATTACATAACATATACATATAACATGCAACATATTACATAACATATACGTATAACATGCAACATATTACATAACATATACACATAACATGCAACATATTACATAACATATACACATAACATGCAACATATTACATAACATATACATATAACATGCAACATATTGCATAACATATACATATAACATGCAGCATAATACAAAGCATATACATATAACATGCAACATATTACATAACATATACGTATAACATGCAACATATTACATAACATATACATATAACATGCAACATATTACATAACATATACGTATAACATGCAACATATTACATAACATATACACATAACATGCAACATATTACATAACATATACACATAACATGCAACATATTACATAACATATACATATAACATGCAACATATTGCATAACATATACATATAACATGCAGCATAATACAAAGCATATACATATAACATGCAACATATTACATAATATATACATATAACATGCAACATATTACATAACATATACTGTGCAGTATTCTACATAGCATACAGTATATATATATATATATATATATATATATATATATATATATATACATACATATAACATGCAACATATTACATAACATATACATATACTGTGTGGTTTTCTACATAACATATACATGTAACATGCAACATATTCTTTATTATTATCAGTTATTTGTAGAGCGCCAACAGGTTCCGCAGCGCTAAAGACATGAGTCTAATATGCAAGGTGACAGTCATTGGAGCCAAAAGGATAGAGGGCCCTGCCAAGTGTTTCACTGTTGTAAATCATCTCTCATGAGGGTGATCTACAAAGCAGCTAGGCACGTAGGCTAAAATGCTAAGGGGGTTCAAGGGGATAGCTAAAAGAGGAGAGGAACTAAGATAGAAAGATGTTAGTGTTTATTATATGTATCCCTGAACAGTAGAATCTTTAAGGAGCGCTTGAAAGTTTGAAAACTAGGGGAGAGTCTTGGGGAGCGAGGCAGAGAGTTCCACAAAATAGGGGCCAGTCTGGAGAAGTCTTGTAGACGGGAATGTGAGGAGATAACAAGAGAGAAAGCGAGAAGGAGGTCATGAGCAGAGCGAATGGCACTGGAGACAATGTCTGAGGTATAGGTAGGAGCAGGGTTATTGAGAGCTTTAGTTAGAATTTTATGTTTTATTCTGGAAGTTAGAGTGAAGGGACTAGTAGAGAGGTACAGCAGATGAGGAGCGACGTGTAAGGAAGATCAGCCTGGCAGAGGCGTTCATTATGGATTGTAAGGGAGATAGTCGGCAGCTAGGGAGACCAGAGAGGATGGAATTGCAATAGTCAAGGCGGGAAATGATTAGAGAGTGCATTAAAGTCTTAGTTGTGTCTTGTGTGAGCAAGTGGCAAATTTTGTAGATGTTTTTAAGGAGGAGGCAGCAAGAATTGGCCAAAGACTGGATGTGGGGAGTGAAAGAGAGATCAGAGTCAAGTGTGACCCCAAGACATTGGGCATGCAGGGTTGGGGTAATGATGTTGTTATCAACAGTTAGAGAGAAAGTTGGAGGTAGAGATTTTGGAAGAAGGAGGAAAAATAAGGAGCTCAGTTTTTATAAGATTTAGCTTTAGTGAGAGGACATCCAGGATGAAATATTAGAAAGACAATTAGTGACACGGGTTAGTAAGGAAGGGGATAGGTCTGGTTCAGAGATGTAGATTTGGGTGTCATCAGCATACAAATGGTATTGAAACCCATGGGACTGTATTAAGGATGATGTATAACTTGAGAAGAGGAGAGAATACTAACATATGCTTTTTGCAGTGTGCATGTGTCTTTCATTAAATACTTTGTTCTTGTGGTATTATTTGTATAAAAGAATACCTAGGTAGGTACTGTGCACGTGTCTATATGGGAGCAGTTTTACAAGAAAGCTAAAATTTGATGATATTAGTGTCTGCACAATGAATAATTATGTTAAAAGATGTCTTGTAAAACTGTTACCATATAGTGCAACAGACGCATGAACAACAGTGAGAATGAAGTCAATTTGATTATAGTAAATTGTATAATCTTTCTGAACCATTTAAGAAACAATTGGGATTTCAGGTCTCACCCAATAATAATTTTACGTTTTTGGTTACCAGTAATACATCCACGGCGTAGTCATGTGACTCCTTGACTGCCAGGAGCTCACACACAGCAATGATTTAACATCTTTATTGCTGCGTTAAATACAAATCATATTACAGTAACTTGTAATACTCATAAAGACCATGTGGTGTCAGCAAAGTCCACAAAATGAGAAGCCCTGAAGAATAAAGTGTGAGACTAAATAGGGCTGGATTACAAGTGGTGCGTTACATTTTTCTTTATTTTTCTTCTTTTTGTTGTTGCTCGATCACTAACTGCGCTCAAAGTAAAAAATTAGCACGGCTAGATTAGTGCTCATATTACAAGTTTAAAGTAAAAAGTTAGCGCACAAGCAAAAGACTCTTAACTTCAGGACTTCGAATATTGCAACCACGCCTACAAACTAACGGCTAGATTACAAGTTGTGCGTTAAGGTAAAAAAGCAGCGTTAACAGGTCCTAATGCTGCTTTTTTATGCCCGCTGCTATTACGAGTCTTGCAGGTTTAGGGGCACCGCACACTTCTTTGGCCTTACCGCAAAACAACTTACGTAAGCTTCGTAAAGTCTTTTTTCTATGGGACTTCCATAGCGCCGGTATTACGAGTCTGTCCTGGGAGACCAAAACGTGAGTGGTACAGCCTCTACCTCCAAGATTCCTAACGCATTCTAAAGTCAGTAGTTATAAGTTTTACACTACAACGCTGTAGCATAAAACTCATAACTAAAGTGCTAAAAAGTACACTAACACCCATAAACTACCTATTAACCCCTAAACCGAGGCCCTCCCGCATCGCAAATACCTAAATATAATTTTTAACCCCTAATCTGCCGCTGCGGACATCGCCACCACTATAATAAACATATTAACCCCTAAACCGCCGCACTCCCGCCTCGCAAACACTAGTTAAATAATATTAACCCCCCTAATATGCTATCCCTAACATCGCCGCCACCTACCTAGATTTATTAACCCCTAATCTGCTGCCCCCAACGTCGCCGCCACTATATTAAATGTATTAACCCCTAAATCTAAGTCTAACCCTAACCCCCCCTAACTTAAATATAATTTAAATAAATCTAAAGAAAATTACTTTAATTGACTAAATTATTTCAATTTAAAACTAAATACTTACCTATAAAATAAACCCTAAGCTAGCTACAATATAACTAATAGTTACAACTATTTAATAACTTCCTAGCTAAAATAAATACAAATTGACCTGTAAAATAAAACCTAACCTAAGTTAAATTAACACCTAACACTACACTGCAATTAAATAAATTAACTAAATTAAAAACAATTAAATAAATTAAATTAGCTAAATCACAAAAACGAACAAATACTAAATTACAGAAAATAAAAAACAAATTACAGATCTTAAAACTAATTACACCTAATCTATCAAAATAAAAAAAGCCCCCCCCCCCAAAAAAAAAACCCCTAGCCTAAACTAACCTATCAATAAACCTTAAAGGGGTCTTTTGCGGGGCATTGCCCCAAAGTAATCCGCTCTTTTACCTGTAATAAAAATAATACAAACAACCCCCCCAACAGTAAAATCCACCACCCACACAACACACCTCCCAAATAAAATACTATCTAAAAAAACATAAGCTCCCCATTGCCCTGAAAAGGGCATTTGGATGGGCATTGTCCTTAAAAGGGCAGTTAGCTCTATTGCAGGCCCAAACCCTAACCTAAAATTAAAACCCACCCAATACACCCTTAAAAAAACCTAACACTAACCCCCTGAAGACCTACTTACTGTTCTGAAGACCGGACATCCATCCTCAAGGAAGAGGCAGAAGTCTTCATCCAACCAGGCCGAAGTCCTCAACGTAACCGGGAGAAGTCTTCATCCAAGCCGGGCGAAGTGGTCCTCCAGACGGGCAGAAGTCTTCATCCAGACGACATCTTCTTTCTTCATCCATCCGACGCGGAGTGGGTCCATCTTCAAGACATCCGACACGGAGCATCCTCTTCATCCGGAGTCTTCTTACTGAATGAAGGTACCTTTAAGTGACGTCATCCAAGATGGCGTCCCTTAGATTCCGACTGGCTGATAGAATTCAGCCAATCGGAATTAAGGTAGAAAAATCCTATTGGCTGATCCAATCAGCCAGTAGGATTGTGCTTGCATTCTATTGGCTGATTGGAACAGCCAATAGAATGCAAGCTCAATCCTATTGGCTGATTGCACCAATAGGATTTTTTCTACCTTCCGATTGGCTGATAGAATTCTATCAGCCAATCAGAATCTAAGGGACGCCATCTTGGATGACGTCACTTAAAGGTACCTTCATTCAGTAAGAAGACTCCGGATGAAGAGGATGCTCTGCGTCGGATGTCTTGAAGATGGACCTGCTCCGCGTTGGATGGATGAAGAAAGAAGATGCCGTCTGGATGACCACTTCCCCCGGCTTGGATGAAGACTTCTCCCGGCTTCGTTGAGGACTTCAGCCCGGTTGAATGAAGACTTCTGCCGCTTCCTTGAGGATGGATGTCCGGTCTTCAGAACAGTAAGTCGATCTTCAGGGGGTTAGTGTTAGGTTTTTTTAAGGGTGTATTGGGTGGGTTTTATTTTTAGGTTAGGGTTTGGGCCTGCAATAGAGCTAACTGCCCATCCAAATGCCCTTTTCAGGGCAATAGGGAGCTTAGGTTTTTTTAGTTAGTATTTTATTTGGGGGGTTGGTTTTGTGGGTGGTGGGTTTTACTGTTGGGGGGATGTTTGTATTTTTTTTTTACAGGTAAAAGAGCTGATTACTTTGGGGCAATGCCCTGCAAAAGGCCCTTTTAAGGTCTATTGATAGTTTAGTTTAGGCTAGGGGGGGTTATTTGGGGGGGGGCTTTTTTTATTTTGATAGGGCTATTAGATTAGGTGCAATTAGTTTAAAGATCTGTAATTTGTTTTTTATTTTCTGTAATTTAGTGGGGGTTTTTTGTGATTTAGCTAATTAAATTAAATTTATTTAATTGTTTTTAATTTAGTTAATTTATTTAATTGTAGCGTAGTATTAGTGTAACCTAGGTTAGGTTTTATTTTACAGGTCAATTTGTATTTATTTTAGCTAGGTAGTTATTAAATAGTTAATAACTATTTAATAACTATTGTACCTAGTTAAAATAAATACAAACTTGCCTGTAAAATAAAAATAAACCCTAAGCTAGCTACAATGTAACTATTAGTTATATTGTAGCTAGTTTAGGGTTTATTTTATAGGCAAGTATTTTTTTCTTTAGATTTATTTAAATTATATTTAAGTTAGGGGGTGTTAGGGTTAGACTTAGATTTAGGGGTTTAATATACTTTAATATAGTGGCGGCGACGTTGGGGGCGGCAGATTAGGGGTTAATAAATGTAGGTAGGTGGCGGCGATGTTAGGGATAGCAGATTAGGGGTTAATACTATTTAACTAATGTTTGCAAGGCGGGAGTGCAGCGGTTTAGGGATTAATATGTTTATTATAGTGGCGGCGATGTCCGGAGCGGTAGATTAGGGATTAAAAAATCTAATGTAGGTGGCGACGATGTCGGGGGCGGCAGATTAGGGACTAATAAGTGTAAGGTTAGGGGTGTTTAGACTTGGGGTTCATGTTAGGGTGTTAGGTGTAAACATAACTTTTATTTCCCCATAGGTATCAATGAGGCTGCGTTACTGAGTTTTACGCTGCTTTTTGGCAGGTGTTAGACTTTTTCTCAGCCAGCTCTCCCCATTGATTCCTATGGGGAAATCCTGTACGAGCACGTACAACCAGCTCACCGCTGACTTAAGCAGCGCTGGTATTGGAGTGCGGTAAGGAGCACAATTTTGCTCTACGCTCACTTCTTGCCTTTTAACGCCGGGTTTGTAAAAACCTGTAATACCAGCACTGTAGGTAAGTGAGCAGTGAGAAAAAACTGCTCGTTAGCATCGCATAGATTCTAACGCAAAACTCGTAATCTGGCCGTAAGTGCTTCTTGCAATAAACTTCCTTAGGAAGCACGGAAGAAAGTCTTTTCTATTTATCATTCATGCGCAAACCCAAAACTACACTAGACCAACTGCGCTAAAGCTGAGGGTGCCTTAGGAATATTTCACATGTTATTTTTATTTTTAACAGATATTTCTAAATATATCACAGTTTTTTGTAATATATATATCTATACCTATAAATCGATATGGCTATATACAGATATATATTGTGTATATACAGATAAATATAGAAATATCTCTTTTAAAATAAAAATAACATTTGTTTTCCAAGTGAAGAACATAGGAATTTCAAAAACATTAAAAATAAATACAAATGATATTGCATGTTTAAAGGTATTTAACTGGGAAGGGCTCAAAAGTGTGCGTGTATATAAATATCTATCTTTCTATCTATTTATCTATCTATCTAACTATATATATATATATATATATATATATATATATATATATATATATATATATAAAACACATACATACACATATATATATA
>NC_069505.1:188380607-188430607 GCF_027579735.1 Bombina bombina
ACCCCTAATCTGCCGCCCCCGACATTGCCGACACCTATATTATATTTATTAACCCTTAATCTACGTCTCTGGACATCGCCGCCACTATAATAAACATATTAACCCCTAAACCGCCGCACTCCTGCATCGCAAACACTAGTTAAATAGTATTAACCCCTAATCTGCCGCCCCTAACATCACCGCCACCTATCTACATTTAGTAAACCCTATTCTGCCGCCCCCAACGTCGCCGCCACTATATTACATTTATTAACCCCTAAATCTAAGTCTAACCCTAACCCTAACACCCCCTAACTTAAATATAATTAAATTAAATCTAAATAAAACCTACTATTAATAACTAAATAATTCCTATTTAAAACTAAATACTTGCCTGTAAAATAAACCCTAAGCTAGCAACAATATAACTAATAGTTACATTGTATCTAGCTTAGGGTTTATTTTTATTTTACAGGCAAGTATTTATTTTAACTAGGTAGAATAGTTACTAAATAGTTATTAACTATTTACTAACTACCTAGCTAAAATAAATACAAATTTACCTGTAAAATAATGCCTAAGCTAAGTTACACTAACACCTAACACTACACTACAATTAAATAAATTACCTAATTTAAATACAATTAAATAAATTAAATACAATTACCTAAATTACAAAAAAAAACAACAACACTACATTACACAAAATAAAAAACAAATTGCAAGATTACACCTAATCTAATAGCCCTATCAAAATAAAAAAAAGCCTTTTGCAGGGCAATGCCCCAAAGAAATCAGCTCTTTTACCTGAAAAAAATACAAACAACCCTCCCAACAGTAAAACCCATCACCCACACAACAAGCCCCAAATAAAACCCTAACTAAAAAAACCTAAGCTCCCCATTGCCCTGAAAAGGACATTTGTATGGGCATTGCCCTTAATAGGGCATTTAGCTCTATTGCGGCCCAAACCCTAACCTAAAAATAAAACCCACCCAATAAACCCTTACAAAAACCTAACACTAACCCCCGAAGATCCACTTACAGTTTTGAAGATCCGACATCCATCCTCAATGAAGCCAGGAGAATAGGATTGAGCTTGCATTCTATTGGCTGTTCTATTCAGCCAATTGTGATGTCCTGTTTTATGCAGGATCTTATGCAGTGTTTTTAAAGTAAGGGTTTGTTGCTCTTTAAATGAATAAAACAGGCAGTATGGTTTGAACTACCTGTTAAATCACTGGTGAGACTTTTACTGAAAGAAAACTTCGTAGACGCCAAGCAGAAGCAAGGAATAAATGAGTAGAAACAATTGTTGCAATATTGGTATGGAACTTAAAGCAAACAGTTCAGAGGTCTGATAGAATAAATATGTCTTTTGGTATACTTAGTATAACATCAGTAGTTGTATCCTTATTGTAACAATTCTTAGGAACGTCTTCACGCACTCACACACTCATACATAAAATATATACAACACAGTCAGACTTTAGTAATAACCGGTAGAAGATTCAGCAGAGGATAATAGCAAGGTAATGCGGATGCTTTCCAGAGAGAGACAAGGTAAGTAATTGATCCTTTAAAAGTGGATTAAATATTACCTTAGATTTGAGGAGAACGGATTACCTCTGTGACCGACATATGGCGTTGGTGTGAGTGCGGCTTCCGGAACGCTGCAAGTAGATCCGGTGGCTCCTTGATCCGGATTGAAGTATAATGGATTCCGGTAGAATTGGAGAATTAATTAAATACTTTTGAAAGTTAAGTGATAAGATAGAGATCCTCACTTACAACTGATGTTCTGAGAGAAAGAATAACAATGAAGCAAGTTAGTAATATTCAAGATTAGAATCACAACATGAGGAATGCGATCAGAGAAGCTCCAAAGAGAAAACAATTTTCAGGCAAGGAATGATTGTTCAGGTGTGCCTGATATAGGGTGGAGGAAGGTAGGCGGGATATACCTTAAAGGTATATCACACACTCCCCCCGCTAAGGGGTCCCCCAAACGACGAGAGGGATGGCTTCAAAGGATACCTGCGATGAAAAGATCTAATCAGGCGGGGAGCAGAAATTTCAGTGCTACGATGCCAAGAATTGTCCTCAGGACCAAAACCTTTCCATTTTAGCAAGTACTCTAGGTGACGGTTCTTGATTCTAAAATCTAGAATACGGTCTACCTCAAATTCATCGTGGTCATCTATTTGTAACGTAGATGGAGTCTGAAGGTTGGTTTGCATAGAAGAATTATAAGGTTTTATCAGAGACACATGTATAGTGGGGTGAATCCTATAAGCTGCAGGAAGAGTTAAACATAACGTCATAGGGTTCAGAATTTTATTGATTATAAAAGGTCCGATGTATTGGTTCGCCAATTTCTTAGAGGGTACATGTAGTTTTAGATTCTTTATAGATAACAACACTTTGTCACCCACCTTATAGACTGGACTGGGTCTGTGACGTTTATCATAATAAGCTTTCTGATAATTTTTTGCATCAGATAAGTGCTTTTTGACTAGGGCTAGTCTTGCTTCAAGTTGTGAAGAATAGTCTTTAGCAGCTGGTGAGTTTACGTCAGTTTTAGATAATGCCAGAGTAGTCGGATGATAGCCATAGTTTACATAGAACAGTGTCATTTTTGTTGAAGATGACACCGAATTATTGTAAGAGAATTCCGCCATCGATAAATAATCTATCCAATCATCCTGCAAATGGGAGATGTAACAACGAAGATATTGTTCTAATGTTTGGTTTAGTTTCTCAGTCATCCCATTGGTTTGGGGATGAAAGGCTGTTGAATATCTTGGTGTGATTTTTAACAATTTGCATAATGATCTCCAAAATGATGAGGTGAATTGTGTACCTCTATCTGTTATTATATCAGTGGGTAGTCCGTGGAGTTTCACTATGTGGTTAAGGAAAACATTTGCTGTAGTGAATGCGGAGGGTAACCTTTTTAGGGGTATAAAATGTCCCAATTTTGTTAGATGATCAATGACAACTAATATAGTGTTATAGTTTCGTGATTTTGGTAGCTCTACAATAAAGTCCATCGAGATCATGGACCAGGGTTTATCCGGAACTGGCAATGGGGTCAACAATCCGATGGGCCCTTTATGATCTATTTTATTTCTAGCACAAGTGTCACAGGAATTGACATAATCTTGAATGGTTTGATTCATTTGGGGCCACCAATAGTTTCTTCTTGTTTTTTCAATGGTTTTTTGTATTCCGGTATGACCGGATAAAGGTTCATATATTTGTTTTCTTAAGGAACAGGGTATGTATAATTGATCTTTATGGTTTATTAAACCAGTAATTAGGTTTTTGTGACAGGATTTTGGTGTATTGGTTTCTTTTTCTTGTGCCCTTTTAATCTCTTCCTCAAAAGGTGTTAAGACTCCAATAAATTTATCGATTGGTACTATTGGAGTCATGGTCTCTTGTGGTGTCATTTCCTGTACTCTGGACAATGCATCAGCCTTGGTATTCAGGCTTCCTGGTCGGTAGGTGATCAAGAAATTGAATCTATCTAAGAATAATGACCACCTTACTTGTCTGGAAGTTAGAGTTTTGCTTTTCCAGATTCTTATGATCTGTGAAGATTTTAAATGGTTCGTGTGTACCTTCCAGTAAGTGCCTCCATTGTTCAAGGGATACCTTTATAGCAAGGAGTTCTTTATCTCCTATACTATAATTATTTTCTGCAGGTGTGAATCTTCTTGAGTAATAAGCCACAGGAAATAGTTCTGATTTGTTTTCTGTTTGTTGAGATAGAACTGCCCCTATACCTGAACTTGAGGCGTCTACCTCTAACACATATTGTAGATTAGGATCTGGCATATGTAAGATGGGGGCTTTGGAGAATTGCCCCTTTAAGTAGTCAAAGGCTAATTGGGCCTGTTCGGTCCATTTATATCTTTGTTTCTTACTAGTCAACTGAGTTAAGGGCTTTACTATATCAGAAAAGTTTTTGATAAACTTTCGATAGTAATTGGCAAAGCCAATAAAACGTTGTAGGGCACGAACCGATTTTGGTGTAGGCCATTCTAGTACTGATGAAACTTTATCTGGGTCCATTTGGATCCTGTTAGGAGTTATTATGTATCCAAGGAATTTAATCCTGCTCACATGAAATAAACACTTTTCTTGTTTGGCATATAACTTGTGTTCCTTTAGGCGCATTAAGACCCAACGTACATGTCTTTCGTGTTCTTGTTCTGTCTTGGGATAAATTAGAATATCATCTAGATACACTATAACACAGATATCCATTAGATCTCGGAAGATTTCATTAATAAAGTGCTGGAAAGTAGCTGGGGCATTGCTCAATCCAAAAGGCATGACGTTATATTGATATAACCCATATCGAGTCCGAAATGCGGTCTTCCATTCGTCACCTTTCTTCATTCTGATAAGATTATAAGCCCCTTTTAAATCCAGTTTAGTAAATATTTGTGCTCCTTTTAACCGTTCTATTATCTCTGGTATTAGAGGTAATGGATACCTGTTCTTTATGGTTATGGAGTTTAAAGCCCTGTAATCAATTATAGGCCGTAGAGTGCCATCTTTGTTTTTTACCAAAAACATGCCTGCTGCAGCTGGAGATGTACAGTGGGATATAAACCCCTTTCTTAAGTTATCATCTAAATATGACCTTAAATAAGTTAACTCATCCTGTGATAAGGGATAGATCTTCCCGTGTGGTATTGGGGACCCTGGAATTATATCTATGGGGCAATCAAAGCTTCTGTGAGGTGGTAAATTCTCTGCTTCTTTCAAATTGAAGACCTCTGCCAAATCCTGATATATCCCTGGTATCCCTGTCTCAGATGATGCTAAAATACTATGAGGGTAACAGGTGTTTAAACAATATGTTGAGTCTAGTGTAAGTTTTGCATGATCCCAATCTATTTTGGGATTATGTTGCTGCAACCAACTATATCCTAAAATGATAGTATGTAGTGCTATGGGGATCACATCAAATGTTATATATTCTGTGTGCCCATTGTTTGTCATTGTAAGCAAAGGTATTGTCTGGTGTGTAATGGGTCCCTTATTTATTAAAGTTCCATCTATTGATTTAACAAACACAGGGTTCTGCTTGCACACCAGAGGAATTTTATTATTTACAATATATACAGAATCAATGTAGTTCCCAGATGCACCTGAGTCAATCAATGCCTTGGAGTGTATATTTTCCTGATCCCACTGCAAAGAGAGAGGTAAAGTCAATTGCATTGTATCTGAGATATGATCAATGTTTTTATAACCGGTTTTCTTACCCTTCTTTTGTCTTTGTAATGAAGGACAGCTTGAGACGGTGTGTTCCTTTTGTCCACAGTATAAGCACAAGTTTTCTAACCTTCTTCTCATTTTTTCCTCATTACTTAGTGGCCCCTTGATAGCGCCTATCTCCATAGGGGTTACACTACCTTGTGTTTTCTCAGATGTTGTAGGATAGGTGAACTGATGCCTGGGTATTGCGTCTGAAGTGGATCTCTCTGCTCGCCGTTCCCTGAGTCTTCTATCTATGGATGTGCTTAATTTAATAAGTGCTGGAAGAGTATCAGGTATTTCCTGGCGAGAAAGTTCATCCTTAAGGTTTTCAGATAACCCCAGCCTAAACTGATTCTTAAGGCTAACTTGGTTCCATAGTGAGTCTGTTGCCCACATTTGAAATTCAGTTGTGTACTCCTCCACCGTGCGCTTACCCTGCTTGAGTGCGCGTAGTTTAGATTCTGCAGTTATTTGCGTATCTGTAACTTCATATAGATTAGACATAGCCTGAAAGAAATTCTGTAATGAATCCAAAATTGGGTCATTATTTTCATAAAACCTGTTAGCCCAGGTTCTGGGCTCTCCCTGTAGAAATGAAATAGTGGTGCAAACCCTGATATGGTCTGAATAATACGTGCGGGGTCTCATGGAAAAAAGAAGATTACAAGCAGTCTTGAAATCTCTGAATTCCTGTCTTTTACCAGTGAAAGGTTGGGGGTATTGAATATGGGGTTCAGGTACATCAGTACTTTTGGGAGACATGTATTCTTTAACAATAGCTTTTAATGCGGTATTATCTGCTTGAACTTCTGTTAAGCATTGTGCAAGATAATCTAATTTTCGTTGTATGTTAGAGAACTCATTTTTAATTTCATTTGCATCCATAATAACAAAGTTTTGTTTACCAGTAACAAACCCTTAGAACACTGTGGCCTGAAAATTATGTGATGTCCTTTTTTATGCAGGATCTTATGCAGTGTTTTTAAAGTAAGGGTTTGTTGCTCTTTAAATGAATAAAACAGGCAGTATGGTTTGAACTACCTGTTAAATCACTGGTGAGACTTTTACTGAAAGAAAACTTCGTAGACGCCAAGCAGAAGCAAGGAATAAATGAGTAGAAACAATTGTTGCAATATTGGTATGGAACTTAAAGCAAACAGTTCAGAGGTCTGATAGAATAAATATGTCTTTTGGTATACTTAGTATAACATCAGTAGTTGTATCCTTATTGTAACAATTCTTAGGAACGTCTTCACGCACTCACACACTCATAAATAAAATATATACAACACAGTCAGACTTTAGTAATAACCGGTAGAAGATTCAGCAGAGGATAATAGCAAGGTAATGCGGATGCTTTCCAGAGAGAGACAAGGTAAGTAATTGATCCTTTAAAAGTGGATTAAATATTACCTTAGATTTGAGGAGAACGGATTACCTCTGTGACCGGCATACGGCGTTGGTGTGAGTGCGGCTTCCAGAACGCTGCAAGTAGATCCGGTGGCTCCTTTATCCGGACTGAAGTATAATGGATTCCGGTAGAATTGGAGAATTAATGAAATACTTTTGAATGTTAAGTGATAAGATAGAGATCCTCACTTACAACTGATGTTCTGAGAGAAAGAATAACAATGAAGCAAGTTACTAATATTCAAGATTAGAATCACAACATGAGGAATGCGATCAGAGAAGCTCCAAAGAGAAAACAATTTTCAGGCAAGGAATGATTGTTCAGGTGTGCCTGATATAGGGTGGAGGAAGGTAGGCGGGATATACCTTAAAGGTATATCACACCAATAGAATGGATTGAAGTTCAATCGTATTGGCTGATTGCATCAGCCAATAGGATTTTTTCAACCTTAATTCCGATTGGCTGATAGAATTCTATCAGTCAATCGGAATCTAAGGGACGCCATCTTGGATGGCGTCACTTAAAGAGACATTTATTCTGGAAGAAGACTTCGTTGGAAGAGGATGCTCCGTGCCGGATGTCTTGAAGATGGACCCGCTCCACGCCGGATGGATGAAGATAGAAGATGCCGTCTGGATGAAGACTTCTGCCCGTCTGGAGGACCACTTCTCCCGGCTTGGATGAAGACTTCTCCCGGCTTCGTTGAGGACTTCTCAATGCCCATACAAATGCCCTTTTCAGGGCAATGGGGAGCTTAGTTTTTTTTAGTTAGGGTTTTATTTGGGGGGCTGGTTGTGTGGGTGGTGGGTTTTACTGTTGGGGGGTTGTTTGTATTTTTTTTCAGGTAAAAGAGCTGATATCTTTGGGGCAATGCCCTGCAAAAGGCTTTTTTTATTTTGATAGGGCTATTAGATTAGGTGTAATTAATTTAAATATCTTCCAATTTGTTTTTTATTTTGTGTAATGTATGTTTTTTATTTTGCCAATGCCCCGCAAAAGGCCCTTGGGGGGGGGGACTTTTTTATTTTGATAGGGCTATTAGATTAGATGTAATTAGTTTAAATAGCTTGTAATTTGTTTTTTTATTTTGTGTAATATAGTGATTGTTTTTGTAATTTAGGTAATTGTATTTAATTTAGGTAATTGTATTTAATTTAGGTAATTTATTTAATTGTAGTGTAAGGTTAGGTGTTAGTGTAACTTAGGTTAGGTTTTATTTTAAAGGTAAATTTGTATTTATTTTAGCTAGGTAGTTAGTAAATAGTTAATAACTATTTAGTAACTATTCTACCTAGTTAAAATAAATACAAACTTGCCTGTAAAATAAAAATAAACCCTAAGCTAGATACAATGTAATTATTAGTTATATTGTAGCTAGCTTAGGTTTATTTTATAGGTAAGTATTTAGTTTTAAATAGGAATAATTTAGTTATTAATTGTAGGGTTTTATTTAGATTTATTTTAATTATATTTAAGTTAATTTTTAGGGGGTGTTAGGGTTAGAATAAGTTTTATGGGTTAATAAATATAGTTTAGTGGCGGCGATGTTGGGGGCGGCAGATTAGGGGTTAATAAATGTAAGTAGGTGGCGGCGATGTTAGGGACAGCAGATTAGGGGTTAATAATATTTAACTAAGTGAGGGTTGTGATTAAGAGATACTACACTCAATCTCTTATATGCTAATCCCAAAATAGGTGATCTAACCTCAAAGATACACCAAAATTGAAACTGAAAAACGGGGGGGGGGGGATGGGATTAGATAAAAGAGATAATATAATTATGTGGATCTAAATAATTAGAGGACCTAAATTATAAGAGCGCCGCCTAAAAATAAAGCAATGTGTATTTAAAATTAAGCAATGTGTATTTAAAATTGTCCACACTGGAGGGGTAATATTAAAAAGACCCTTACAATGGTGAATTGGTAATGGGGTAAAATCCTTTACAATGGTTTATTTGTATTAGCTTATATAAGTGATTCGATTGGATCATAAATGGCATTATGTGTCAGATATTTATCATAAAAGAAACCTGACTCAATTGATGTAACGATCAATACAACTAGAAAATAGATACCTTTCTAAAAACTCTTAATAAAATATTGATAAGTAGATTGATTATAATATGTCTGAAAATATTTAATATAGTATAACAAAATAAAAAATAAAAAATGACAATTAATATGTTCTAATAGAACAGAATAGAAAAAATGACAATTGATATATTCTAAAAGGATGCCGGCATCAAATTACTATAGTAATAAATGTTACTTCATGAAAAAATAGTGAATAATGATCTTAGAACATAGTAAAACACGATAAAAACAAAATAAAAATAATGGAATATTAGCAACAGATATGTAGTAACATATGAGCTCCTAAATGGCTGCGGATAATATACTAGCGATATAGACTTGATACTATGTATCTGCTAAGCAGTCTTGTATATGTGCCTGTGGGGTCTGTTCAACCTGTATATCCTAATGTCCCAGGAACAAATGACAAAGTTCCGTATGCCAGTAGTGTCACTGATACATGTACCTGATTATTTCCGGACTGTTTGGAAGATTATCCAAAATGTATAAATGGAGTGCTATGGTCTATACAGCGCTGTAGTATAAGCAGACCTTCAGCGTGCTGGACAAACAATTGAGACAATGTGTCCTGTCTGGTGGTGAATTAGTTCCGGTTGTGAGGTCAAAACTGTTTCGTTAGGATGGATTGCAGATTGCGATCCTTGGCAATGTTTGTTGCACTAACAGAATAGTGATAGGATCGATGGGATCGATGGGTCTTAGTTGCAAAAGTAGGTCCTGGGACAGGAATTATACATTTGGAGACTATTCAAGTTTTTAGGAATAGCTCAATGTACCTGCCCTACCTACTCACAGTGAGACTGCATTATATCTCTTAGCTGTTTAGCGCAATCCCATACCCCCTTTTTTTTAGTTAATAATAATTAAATAGTGTTTGCGATGCGGGAGTGCAGCGGTTTAGGGGTTAATATGTTTATTAAAGTGTCGGCGATGTCGGGAGCGGAAGATTAGGGGTTAATAATTTTATTTTAGTGTTTGCGATGCGGGAGGGCCTCGGTTTAGAAGTTAATAGGTAGTTTATGGGTGTTAGTGTACTTTTTAACACTTTAGTTATGAGTTTCATGCTACAGCTTTGTAGTGTAAAACTCATAACTACTGACTTTAGAATGCGTTACTTATCTTGTGGGATAGGCTGTACCGCTCACTTTTTGGCCTAAAAAAAAAAAGCTTGTAATACCGGTGCTATGGAAGTCCCATTGAAAATAGACTATACGCAAATTGCGTAAGTTGATTTGCGCTAAGGCCAAAAAAGTGTGCGGGACAGCTGTACCTACAAGACTCGTAATAGCAGCGGTAGTAAAAAAGCAGCGTTATGAGCCTTAACTCTGCTTTTTTACTCATAACGCAAGACTCGTAATCTAGCCATATATCTGTGATCTGTTATGTTGAACTTGAAGGCTAGAAGTGTGAGAACAGGTGTCAGGTCAGGGGGAGCCATGTCATATATAATACCAGGGAGGGTATAATCTGTATTAGTGATAGCATGTATGTGTGCTCATCTATTACACTGAAGGTTAGCAGTGTGTAGTCAGGTGCCAGGTAAGGTAAAGCCATGAGATGTGATATATAACACAGGGAGGGTAGAATCTGTATTAGTGATAGCAGGTATGTGTGCTCATCTGTTACAATGAGGTTTAGCAATGTGTAGTCAGGTGTCAGGTAAAGGGAAGCCATGAGATGTGATATACAATACCAGGGAGGATATAATCTGTACTAGTGCTAGCAGGTATGTCTGCTTATCTGTTACACTGAAGGTTAGCAGTGTGAGGTCAGCTGTCAGGTAAGGGGAAGCCATGAGATGTGATATATAATACAAGGGAGGGTATATTCTGTATTAGTGCTAGCAGGTATGTGTGCTCATCTGTTACACTGAAGGTTAGCAGTGTGTAGTCAGGTGTCAGGTAAGGGGAAGCCATGAGATGTGATATACAATACCAGGGAGGGTATAATCTGTACTAGTGCTAGCAGGTATGTCTGCTTATCTGTTACACTGAAGGTTAGCAGTGTGAGGTCAGCTGTCAGGTAAGGGGAAGCCATGAGATGTGATATATCATACCAGGGAGGGTATAATCTGTATTAGTGCTAGCAGGTATGTCTGCTTATCTGTTACACTGAAGGTTAGCAGTGTGAGGTCAGCTGTCAGGTAAGGGGAAGCCATGAGATGTGATATATAATACAAGGGAGGGTATATTCTGTATTAGTGCTAGCAGGTATGTGTGCTCATCTGTTACACTGAAGGTTAGCAGTGTGAGGTCAGCTGTCAGGTAAGGGGAAGCCATGAGATGTGATATATAATACAAGGGAGGGTAGAATCTGTATTAGTGCTAGCATGTATGTGTGCTCATCTGTTACACTGAAGGTTATTAGTTTGTAGTCAGGTGTCAGGTAAGGGGAAGCCATGAGATGTGATATATAATACCAGGGAGGGTATAATCTGTATTAGTGCTAGCAGGTATGTGTGTTCATCTGTTACACTGAAGGTTAGCAGTGTGTAGGCAGGTGTCGGGTAAGGGGAAGCCATGAGATGTGATATATAATACCAGGGAGGGTAGAATCTGTATTAGTGCTAGCAGATACGTGTGCTCATCTGCTACACTGAAGGTTAGCAGTTAGTGATGTTGCGAATAGTTCGCCGGCGAATAGTTCTCAGCGAACATAGCTTGTTCGCGTTCGCCGCGGTGGGCGAACATATGCGATGTTCGATCCGCCCCCTATTCGTCATCATTGAGTAAACTTTGACCCTGTACCTCACAGTCAGAAGACACATTACAGCCAATCAGCAGCAGACCCTCCCTCCCAGACCCTCCCACCTCCTGGACAGCATCCATTTTAGATTAATTTGGAAGCTGCATTCTTAGTGAGAGGAGGGACAGTGTAGCTGCTGCTGATTTAATAGGGAAATCGATAGCTAGGCTAGTGTATTCAGTGTCAACTACAGTCCTGAAGGACTCATCTGATCTCTGCTGTAAGGACAGCACCCCAAAAAGCCTGTCTGCTTTTTTTTTTTTCCTGTGTAATCTAATTGCAGTTGCCTGCCTGCCAGCGTGTGTGTCAGGCTCACAGCGTATACTGTGCCCACTTGCCCAGTGCCACCACTCATATCTGGTGTAACAGTAGTATACATTTAAAAAAAACAACACTTTTTTGACTGTGAAATAATAGCAGACAGCTGCCAGTACCCAAGATGGCCGCCAATAAGGCAGATGGGGAGGGTTAGAGAGCTGTTTTGGGGGGATCAGGGAGGTTGGGGGCTAAGGGGGGATGCTACACCACAGCATATGTAAATAAGCTAAAAAAAAATAAAAAAAATTAAATACATTTTATTTTAGTACTGGCAGACTTTCTGCCAGTACTTAAGATGGTGGGGACAATTGTGGGGTGTGGGAGGGAAGGGAGCTGTTTGGGAGGGATCAGGGGGTCTGATGTGTCAGGTGGGAGGCTGATCTCAACACTAAAGCTAAAATTAACCCTGCAAGCTCCCTACAAACTACCTAATTAACCCCTTCACTGCTAGTCATAATACACGTGTGATGCGCAGCAGCATTTAGCGGCCTTCTAATTACCAGAAAGCAACGCCAAAGTCATATATGTCTGCTATTTCTGAACAAAGGGGATCCCAGAGAAGCATTTACAACCATTTGTGCTATAATTGCACAAGCTGTTTATAAATAATTTCAGTGAGAAACCTAAAATTGCGAAAAAAATTAAGTTTTTTTTTTAAATTTGATCGCATTTGGCGGTGAAATGGTGGCATTAAATATACCAAAATGGGCCTAGATCAATACTTTGGGTTGTCTACTACACTACACTTAAAGGGACAGTCAAGTCCAAAAAAAACTTTCATGATTTAAATAGGGCATGCAATTTTAAACAACTTCCCAATTTACTTTTATCACCAATTTTGCTTTGTTCTCTTGGTATTCTTAGTTGAAAGCTAAACCTAGGAGGTCCATATGCTAATTTATTAGACCTTGAAGACTGCCTCTAATCTGAATACATTTTGACCACTAGAGGGCATTAGTTCATATGTTTCATATAGATAACATTGAGCTCATGCACGTAAAGTGACCTAGGGCTGAGCACTGATTGGCTAAACTGCATGTCTGTCAAAAGAACTGAAATAAGGGGGCATTCAGCAGAGGCTTAGATACAAGATAATTACAGAGGTAAAACATGTATTATTATAACTGTGTTGGATATGCAAAACTGGGGAATGGGTAATAAAGGGATTATCTTTATTTTTAAACAACAAAAATTCTGGTGTTGACTGTCCCTTTAAGCTAAAATTAACTCTACAAGCTGCCTACATGCTCCCTAATTAACCCCTTCACTGCTGGGCATAAAACACGTGTGGTGCGCAGTGGCATTTAGCAGCCTTCTAATTACCAAAAAGCAACGCCAAAGCCATATAAGTCTGCTATTTCTGAACAAAGGGGATCCCAGAGAAGCATTTACAACCATTTATGCCATAATTGCATAAGTTGTTTGTAAATAATTTCTGTGAGAAACCTAAAGTTTGTGAAAAAGTGAACAATTGTTTTTTATTTGATCGCATTTGACGGTGAAATGGTGGCATGAAATATACCAAAATGGGCCTAGATCAATACTTTGGGTTGTGTACTACACTACACTTAAGCTAAAATTTACTCTACAAGCTGCCTACATGCTCCCTAATTAACCCCTTCACTGCTGGGCATAAAACACGTGTGGTGCGCAGTAGCATTTAGCAGCCTTCTAATTTCCAAAAAGCAACGCCAAAGACATATAAGTCTGCTATAATGGCCTGTCTGGCACACAGTGTTGGGGCAAGGGTCCATCTGACCACTGATACCTGGTCTGCAAAGCATGGTCAGGGCAGGTATATCACCTACACTGTGCACTGTGAAGTGGGCGTAACCCTTACACTACCTGGTCATACCTGATTTTTTTAAAGCACGTTATTCCAAACAATTTAGGAATGTTAGGTGATTTATGCCCTTTATGGATTAAAACCAGACTCTGCATCAACTATGTAATTTTCCATGGGAGTTTTGCCATGGATCCCCCTCCGGCATGCCACAGTCCAGGTGTTAGTCCCCTTGAAACAACTTTTCCATCACTATTGTGGCCAGAAAGAGTCCCTGTGGGTTTTAAAATTCGCCTGCCTATTGAAGTCTATGGCGGTTCGCCCTTTCGCAAACTTTTGAGGAAGTTTGCGTTCGCCGTTTGCAAACCCAAATTTTTAGGTTTGCGACATCACTCTTAGCAGTGTATAGCCAGGTTTCAGGTAAGGGGATGCCATGAGATGTGATATATAATACAAGGGAGGGTATAATCTGTATTAGTGCTAGCAGGTATGTGTGCTCATCTGTTACACTGAAGGTTAGCAGTGTGTAGGGAGGTGTCAGGTAAGGGGAAGCGAGGAGATGTGATATAGAATACCAGGGAGGGTAGATACTGTATTACTGCTAGCAGGTATGTGTGCTCGTCTGTTACACTGAAGGTTAGCAATGTGTAGTCAGGTGTCAGGTAAGAGGAAGCCATTAGATGTGATGTACAGTATAATATAAGGGAGGGTATAAGCTGTATTAGTGCTAGCAGGTATGTGTGCTTATCTGTTACACTGAAGGCTAGCAGTGTGAGGTCAGGTATCAGGTAAGGGGAAACCATGAGATGTGATATATAATACCAGGGAGTGTATCATCTGTATTAGTGCTAGCAGGTATGTGTGCTCATCTGTTACACTTAAGGTTAGCAGTATATAGTCGGGTGTCAGGTAAGGGAAAGCCATGAGATGTGATATATAATACCAGGGAGGGTAGAATCTGTATTAGTGCTAGCAGATATGTGTGTTCATCTGTTACACTGAAGGTTAGTAGTGTATAGTCAGGTGTCAGGTAAGGGGGAAGCCATTAGAAGTAATATATAACACAGTGAGGGTAGAATCTTTATTAGTGCTAGAAGGTATGTGTGCTCATCTGTTACACTGAAGGTTAGCAGTGTGAGGTCAGCTGTCAGGTAAGGGGAAGCCATGAAATGTGATATATAATACCAGGGAGGGTATAATCTGTATTAGTGCTAGCAGGTATGTCTGCTCATCTGTTACAATGAAGGTTAGCAGTGTGTAGTCAGGTGTCAGGTAAGGGGAAGCCATGAGATGTGATATATAATACCAGGGAGGGTATAATCTGTATTAGTGCTAGCAGGTATGTCTGCTCATCTGTTACAATGAAGGTTAGCAGTGTGTAGTCAGGTGTCAGGTAAGGGGAAGCCATGAGATGTGATATATAATACCAGGGAGGGTAGAATCTGTATTAGTGCTAGCAGGTATGGGTGCTCATCTGTTACAGTGAAGGTTAGAAGTGTGTAGTCAGGTGTCAGGTAAGGAGAAGCCATGAGATATGATATATAATACCAGGGAGGGTATAATCTGTATTAGTGCTAGCAGGTTAGTGTGCTCATCTGTTACACTGAGGTTTAGCAGTGTGTAGTCAGGTGTCAGGTAAAGGGAAGTCATGAGATGTAATATATAACACCAGGGAGGGTAAAATCTTTATTAGCGCTAGCAGGTATGTGTGCTCATCTGTTACACTTAAGGTTACAATTGTGTAGTCAGGTGTCAGGTAAGTGGGAGCCATATAATATATAATACCTGGGAGGGAAGATATTGTATTAGTGCTAGCAGGTATGTGTGCTCATCTGTTACACTGAAGGTTAGCATTGTGCAGTCAGGTGTCAGGTAAGGGAAAGCCATGAGATGTAATATATAATACCAGGGAGGGTATAATCTGTATTAGTGCTAGCAGGTATGTGTGCTCATCTGTTACACTGAAGGATAGCAGTGTGTAGTCAGGTGTCAGGTAAGGGGAAGCCATGAGATGTGATATATAATACAAGTGAGGGTAAATACTGTATTAGTGCTAGCAGGTATGTGTGCTCATCTGTTACACTGAAGGATAGCAGTGTGTAGTCAGGTGTCAGGTAAGGGGAAGCCATGAGATGTGATATATAATACAAGTGAGGGTAAATACTGTATTAGTGCTAGCAGGTATGTGTGCTTCTATGTTACACTGAAGGTTAGCAATGTGTAGTCAGGTTTCAGGTAAGATGAAGCTTAGTGATGTCGCAAACTTAAAATTTTCGGTTCACGAACGGCGGACTCGAACTTTCGGTATTGTTCGCGAACCCGCAAACCGCGCGAGCCGCCATTGAATTCAATAGGCAGGCAAACTTTAAAACCTACAAGGACTCTTTCTGGCCACAATAGTGATGGAAAAGTTGTTTCAAGGTTACTAACACCTGGACTGTGGCATGCTGGAGGGGGATCCCTGGCAAAACTCCCATGTAAAATTACATAGTTTATGCAGAGTCTGCTTTTAACCCATAAAGGGCCTAAATCACCTAACATTCCCAAATTGTTTGCAATAACGTGCTTTAAAACATCAGTAATGATGTCGTATCTATCAGGTAGTGTAATGGTTACGGCCGCATCACAGTGACAGAGCAAACTCCAAGTGTAACGCACCGCAATCAACCACAAACAGTCCACTTGTAGAACCATGAGATAGGTAGATTTGATAGATAGATACATAGATTACATAGCTCAATCGATGCAATATGCATACGATCGATACACTTTACATAGCTCAATAGATGCAATATACATTTGATAGATACGAATTACATTGATCAATAGATGCAATATACATTTGATAGATACGAATGTTATCGAATCAAAGATGCAATATACATTTTATTGATATGAATGACATCAACCAAAATATGTAATATACATTTTATAGATACGAATTACATCGATCAAAAGATGCAATGTACATTTGATCGATACGTTTGTTAGTTCGATCGATTTGATATATAAATAAATGGATTTGAAATATATATAATTTCCCTGACAGAGTATAACAATAAGACATGTGGTCTGTGACCTGTGGTGTGTAAAGTAGTACTATTCTTAACATTTTACTACAACCTGTTACTCCCCCAATCGGTTGAGGTCTATATGGCCTTCATTTTTGGAACCGGGAGATGGAAGAAGATGATTGTTCTGTCCTCCTACTTCAAATTTGTCAGAAACACAAGTGGCTGTCTCCAAACAGTCCGGACAGAAGATAGATAGATAGATAGATAGATAGATAGATAGATATATAGATAGATAGATAGATAGATAGATAGATAGGATAGATAGATATACATAGATTGATAGTTAGATAGAATCGACAGAAGAAAAATAGATAGATTTTTTAGATATATAATTACCCTGATAAAGTCTAATAATTAAACATGCGGTCTTGGACCCAACTAGGTTGTGTTAAGTAATACTATTCTTCGCACTTTCAGCCCTGTAACTCCCCCTATTGGTGGAGGTCTATATGGCGGTTATGATTACCCTGACAAAGTATAACAACAAGACACGCAGTCTGGGACCCATGGTAATTTTGTTGTGTTAAGTAAAACTTTTCTTATCACTTGAATCCCTCTTACCCACCCTTTTGTTGGAGCTCTATATGGCCTGCATGATTAGCCTGACAAAGTATAATAAGAAAACATCTGGTCTGGGACCCATGGTAACTAGGTTGTGTTTAAGTAGTACTATTCTTAGAACTGTAATCCCTGTTACTCCCCCTATCAAGGGCGGTCTATATGGCCTGCATGATTACCCTGACAAAGTATAACAACAAGACACACGGTGTTGGACCCATGGTAACTAGCTTGTGTTAATTAGTACTTTTCTTAGCACTTTAATCCCTGTTACCCCCCCTATCGGGGGAGGTCTATATGGCCTGCCTGATTACCCTGAAAAAATATAATAATAAGACATGCGGTCTGGGACCCATGTTAACTAGGTTGTGTTTTAAGTAGTACCATTCTTAGCACTCTAATCTCTGTAACTCCCCCTATTTGGGGAGGTCTATACGGCCTGGATGATTACCCATACAAAATATAATAATAAGACATCTGCTCTGGGTCTGTGACCCATGGTAACTATGTTGTGTTAATTAGTAATGTCCTTAGCATTTTAATAGCTGTTACTCACCCTATCGGTGGCAGTCTATATGGCCTGCATGATTACCCTTACAAAATATAATAACAAAACATGCGGTCTGGGACCCATGGTAACTAGTTTGTGTTAAGTAGTAATTTCCTTTGCATTTTAATACCTGTTAGGGGAGGTCTATATGGCCTGCATGATTACCCTTACAAAATATAATAACAAAACATGCGGTCTGGGACCCATGGTAACTAGGTTGTGTTAAGTATTACTCTTCTTAGCATTTTAATACCTGTTACTCACCCTATCGTGGGAGGTCTATACGGCCTGCATGATTACCCATACAAAATATAATAAGACATCTGCTCTGGGTCTGTGACCCATGGTAACTAGGTTGTGTTAATTTGTACTGTTCTTAGCATTTTAATACCTAATACACCCTTTTGGGGGAGGTCTATATGGCCTGCATGATTACCCTGACAAAGTATAACAACAAGACACGCGGTGTGGGACACATGGTAACTAGCTTGTGTTAATTAGTACTGTTCTTAGCATTTTAATACCTGTTACTCACCCTATCGGTGGAGGTCTATATGGCCTGCATGATTACCATTACAAAATAGAATAACAAGACATGTGGTCTGGCACCCATGGTAACTAGGTTGTGTAAAGTAGTACTCTTCTTAGCATTTTAATACCTGTTACTCACCCTATCGGGGGAGGTCTATATGGCCTGCATGATTACCCTAACAAAATATAATAATAAGACATATGCTCTAGGACCCATGTTAACTTTGTGTTAAGTAGTACTGTTCTTAGCATTTCAATACCTGTTACTCACCCTATTGGTGGAGTTCTATATGGCCTGCATGATTACCCTTACAAAATATAATAACAAAACATATGCTCTGGGACCCATGGTAACTAACTAGGTTGTGTTCAGTAGTACTGTTCTTAGCAGTTTAATACCTGTTACAACACCGAATGGTGGCAGGTCTATCTGGCCTTCATGATTAGCCGCACCCAAACCCAAAAAAAAGTCAAGCGGTCTTGGATTAACACCCATGGCTAACTCGGTTGTTTCAAGTAGTACTATTCTTAGCACTTTCATGTCATCCCTGTTACTTCCAGGCCTCTCGGTGATGGTCTACATGGCCATCATGATTAGCCAAACCAAATACTACAATACAACCTTGGTTCAGTCTTCATAAGGCCCTTCATAGGCTGTATTTTGGTAGTTCTGTTCTTATTAGTTTAATAGCTGATACAACACCGAATGCTGGCAGCTCTATATGGCCTGCATGATTAGCCGCACCCAAAACAAAAATAAAGCCAAGTGGTCTTGGATTAACACCCATGGCTAACTCGGTTGTTTCAAGTAGTACTATTCTTAGCACTTTCATCTCATCCCTGTTACTTCCAGGACTCTCGTGGTGGTCTACATGGCCATCATGATTAGCCAAACCAAATACTACAATACAACCTTGGTTCAGTCTTCATAAGGCCCTTCATTGGCTGTATTTTGGTAGTTATGTTCTTATTAGTTTAATAGATGATACAACACCGAATGGTGGCAGCTCTATAAGGCCTGCATGATTAGCCGCACCCAAAACAAAAATAAAGCCAAGCGGTCTTGGATTAACACCCATGGCTAACTCAGTTGTTTTAAGTAGTACTATTACTAACACTTTCATCTCATCATCCCTGTTACTTCCAGGACTCTCGGTGGTGGTCTACATGGCCATCATGATTAGCCTAACCAAATACTACAATACAACCTTGGTTCAGTCTTCATAAGGCCCTTCATAGGCTGTATTTTGGTAGTTCTTTTCTTATTAGTTTAATAGATGATACAACACCGAATGCTGGCAGCTCTATATGGCCTGCAGGATTAGCCGCACCCAAAACAAAAATAAAGACAAGCGTTCTTGGATTAACACCCATGGCTAACTCGGTTGTTTCAAGTAGTACTATTCTTAGCACTTTCATCTCATCCCTGTTACTTCCAGGACTCTCGGTGGTGGTCTACATGGCCATCATGATTAGCCTAACCAAATACTACAATCCAACCTTGGCTCAGTCTTCATAAGGCCCTTCATTGGCTGTATTTTGGTAGTTCTGTTCTTATTAGTTTAATAGATGATACAATACCGAATGGTGGAAGCTCTATATGGCCTGCATGATTAGCCGCACCCAAAGTCCAAAAAAAGCCAAGCGGTCTTGCACTAACACCCATGGCTAACTCTTTGTTTTCAAGTTGTACTATTCTTAGCACTTTCATCTCATCCCTTACTTCCATGCCTCTCGGGGGTGGTCTACATGGTCATCATGATTACCCTCACCAAAATATAACAACAATCCGTGCGTGCAGGGAACCATGGTAAGGTTACTTCCTTTCGCAAAATCGAGTATAACAGTTGCAGGCAGAGGTTCTGACCCTGCATTATGGCTGCACCTCTCCCTAAAAGAGGCATGCATTGCAGAGTCTGTGGGCATGTATGCAAAGAGCTGGGCTGCCTAAAAGGAGCAGCAAGGCAGTACAGGTCGTTCTGCTTCAGCCGTTTTATACGCTGTCCCACGGCCACGACCCTCAACAGCCACAACAGAATGAAACACAACATATGCCATCCTTTTGAACAATAGAGTACAGGTATGGCATTGATTTTAGTTACACGGCGATATTTATTATGAACCGTGAAATTGAAAACAAAAACAGGATTGGACACCCAGTTGTAAAGATCATAATCATTTATAATCTCTCTCAAAGTATAATCCTCAAAACAAGGAATTCATGTTATAGCGATATGAATATCTGGTAAAAGAAAGGTTTTGTTTCACTAGGAATACCCAACATAGTTTAAGGTTTCCCTAAGTGAGTATTCATTTTAGCCAGAGTGTGGATTAAGAGAATGTCAAAGGTAAAACATTTCATATCCTCACATGGCTGTAAACATAACAAGGTAAACACAGGATGCGCTCAGACAACTTATATATGTGGTAATTCTCAGCTAAATATAACACTGTGTGAGTGGTTACGTAAGTACTGAGTTTAGGGATGTAACTTAAAGTAAACAATTTCAGCGGTATAGTTAAAAGTTCAATCAGACCTGAATCCAGATAGAATTTGGGAGAGAAGCCAGAGAGCTGCAGCGGCGTGTGTTCAGTGTGGAAGCTGTGTAACTCTGAGACACAGCGAGGAGCTGCAGGCGGTAGATGATGACGTGTCAGGAGACACGTCAGTGTACACTAAACTGATGTCCTCGGAGCGCTCCGGTAGGCGAGTATCCACAACTGTGGTGCGGCAGAGTACTTCAGAAGCGGGTAATCTCTGGAAGACAGGATGTCAAGCAAACGGATGTCTTTAGGAAACAGCAGGAAGCTTGAGCACTTTGGAGTGAAGTGTAAATCTCAATTAACCAGCAAAGGTAGCTGGGAATCATTTGCTTAAATAGGCAAGACCAAGAAGAGGGAGGAACCTAGTTCTAGTACAGGGAGTTAACCCTTACAGAGCCCCCCACTTAAGGAACCACAGCGAGGTTCAAGGTCTAGGTCTATCAGGATTACGACGGTGGAATAAGGAGACCAACCTAGGAGCAGATAAATTGGAAGCAGGTTCCCAAGAATCATCCTGATGACCAAAACCTTTCCAATGCACCAGGTAGTAGAGGACACCACGTCTGAAACGAGAGTCCAAAATGCTATGTACTTCATACTGATCATCAGGTGTTACAGTATCTGCCGGGTGAGGAGGAGCTGCAACAGTAGGAGGGGTATTGCAGAGTTTAATCAAAGAGACATGGAAGGTCGGATAAATTTTAAAAGAGGAAGGAAGTTGTAAGGTAACAGTAACCGGACTGGGAACTTGAAGGATACGGTAGGGTCCAATGAACAACTTGCCCAGTTTCTTACATGGATAGGGTATCCTCAAATTCCTCGTGGACAACCAAACAAATTGTCCCATGGAGTAAAGCGGGTTAGGTTGGTGACGGAGATTATAGTAACGACTTTGAGCTGCTTGAGCTTGACGTATGTTGTCTTGTACTATAGAAAGGGTGGTAGCTATACCATTTACCAGATCGTTCACTTGAGGACATGGAGTCTCCACCCTAGGCATGAGAGAGAAAGGAGGATGCACACCATAATTCACGTAGAAAGGACTGAACCCAGTTGTAGAGCTTTGATGGTTGTTATAAGCAAACTCCGCGAGAGGTAAATAATTAGCCCAAGAATCCTGTTGATGTGAACAGTAGCAGCGCAGGTACTGCTCCAGCCACTGATTAACCCTCTCAGTCTGCCCATTTGTTTGGGGATGGTAAGAAGTGCTGAGTTTGCGTTCAATGTGAAGTGCTTCACAAAGATACTTCCAAAACTTGCACGTGAATTGGGAACCCCGATCACTTACAAAAGTCTTAGGTATACCATGCAGACGAATTACATTCTGAATGATTAAGTCACACGTCTGTTTTGAAGTGGGCAATGCAGTGACGGGGACAAAGTGTGCCATCTTCGAGAGAAGATCCACAACAACAAGGATGACAGAATATCCATTGGACACTGGAAGGTCTACGATGAAGTCCATGGAAACCACCTCCCAGGATGTGTGTGGTATAGGTAAGGATTGCAGTAGTCCCATTGGGAGTTGTTTGGAATGTTTGGAGGTAGCACAAACCGTACAGTGAACTAAGAATTCTTTTAGGTCGGAAAGCATGGCAGGCCACCAATAGGCTCTCTTAAGGAGTTCAGTAGTTTTGGTTTTTCCCATATGACCAGCTAGGGGAGAGTCATGCACGGACCTGAGAATATCTGAACGGAAAGAAGGTGGTACATACATTTTACCTTCCCTATATAGTAAGTCATCCGAGCCACGGGTGAGTCCTGTTAAAGGTAGTGATGAATCAGACTTTAGGGCATCCCTGAAGGCTTGATTTGAATCAGTGAGCAAGCCTAGGATACAATGTTTAGGAATAATCGTTGTAGGCAGATTTTCTGTTATAACCTTTTGTCCTTGTCTACAAAGTGCATCAGTATAAACTCCAACGGAGTTGTCTGGAGGATAGAGTACGGTTGGTTTGTAGGTATTGTAGGTTTTTGTGATCCGTATATATGACTGTAGGGAGGGTTTAGGAGCAAGTACTTCCCTTAAGCAGGCTTTCAGAGCCTGATTTTCAACCTGCAACTCATGGAAGGAATTGGATAAAGTGTCCATCCTATCAGATAGTGCTTGTATTCTATTGCACATTGTTTCATGATCCATAATCCTAGTTATAGAGGATAATCTAAAGGAACAAAATAAAGTTTCAACCTTTAGTTCCTAAACTTTTTATGGCTGGTTAATTCTGTAAAGATCATAATCATTTATAATCTCTCTCAAAGTATAATCCTCAAAACAAGGAATTCATGTTATAGCGATATGAATATCTGGTAAAAGAAAGGTTTTGTTTCACTAGGAATACCCAACATAGTTTAAGGTTTCCCTAAGTGAGTATTAATTTTAGCCAGAGTGTGGATTAAGAGAATGTCAAAGGTAAAACATTTCATATCCTCACATGGCTGTAAACATAACAAGGTAAACACAGGATGCGCTCAGACAACTTATATATGTGGTAATTCTTAGCTAAATATAACACTGTGTGAGTGGTTACGTAAGTACTGAGTTTAGGGATGTAACTTAAAGTAAACAATTTCAGCGGTATAGTTAAAAGTTCAATCAGACCTGAATCCAGATAGAATTTGGGAGAGAAGCCAGAGAGCTGCAGCGGCGTGTGTTCAGCGTGGAAGCTGTGTAACTCTGAGACACAGCGAGGATCTGTAGGCGGTAGATGATGACGTGTCAGGAGACACGTCAGTGTACACTAAACTGATGTCCTCAGAGCGCTCCGGTAGGTGAGTATCCACAACTGTGATGCGGCAGAGTACTTCAGAAGTGGGTAATCCGTGGAAGACAGGATGTCAAGCAAACGGATGTCTTTAGGAAACAGCAGGAAGCTTGAGCACTTTGAAGTGAAGTGTAAATCTCAATTAACCAGCAAAGGTAGCTGGGAATCATTTGCTTAAATAGGCAAGACCAAGAAGAGGGAGGAACCTAGTTCTAGTACAGGGAGTTAACCCTTACACCAGTACAGTACAGGTCGTTCTCCTTTGGCCTTTTTAGAAGAGTGTTCCGGACCCTCAACAAAAACAACAGCAGGAAAGAGGACATATGGCATCCTTTTGAACAATAGAGTACAGGTACATCATTGATTTTAGAAACCCAGATATAATTTTTGGCAAATGGGAAATAGAAAAAAACATTCATTGGACACCCAGTACACTTCTTTATCCTTAGGCCTTTTTATAAGAGGGTCCCGGACCCTCAACAGAAACGACAGCAGTAAAGAGGACATATGGCATCCTTTTGAACAATAGATGACAGGTAAGGCATTGATTATAGAAACCCATAGATAATTTTGGTCAAATGGGAAATAGAAAAATACATTGAGTGGACACCCAGTACACTTCTTTATCCTTAGGCCTTTTTATAAGAGGGTCCCGGAGCCTCAACAGAAACAACAGCATGAAAGAGGACATATGGCATCCTTTAGAACAATTGATTACAGTTAAGGCATTGATTTTAGAATCCCTGAGATAATTTATATGAACAGGGAAATAGAAAAAAAAATGATTGGACACCCAGTACACTTCTTTATCCTTAGGCCTTTTATAAGAGGTTCCCGGACCCTCAACACAAAGGACAGCAGGAAAGAGGACATATGGCATCCTTTTGAACAATTGATTACAGTTAAGGCATTGATTTTAGAATCCCTGAGATAATAATTTATATGAACAGGGAAATAGAAAAAAACATTGATTGGACACCCAGTACACTTCTTTATCCTTAGGCCTTTTTATAAGAGGGTCCCGGAGCCTCAACAGAAACAACAGCATGAAAGACGACATATGGCATCCTTTAGAACAATTGATTACAGTTAAGGCATTGATTTTAGAATCCCTGAGATAATAATTTATATGAACAGGGAAATAGAAAAAAAAATGATTGGACACCCAGTACACTTCTTTATCCTTAGGCCTTTTTATAAGAGGTTCCCGGACCCTCAACACAAAGGACAGCAGGAAAGAGGACATATGGCATCCTTTTGAAAATTAGATTACAGGAAAGGCATTGATTTTAGAAAGCCGGAGATAATTAGTTGCAACCGGGAAATCTAAAAAAACATTGATTAGACACCCAGTACACATATTTATCCTTAGGCCTTTTTATAAGAGGGTCCCGGAGCCTCAACAAAAACAGCAGCAGGAAAGAGGACATATGGCATCCTTTTGAACAATAGATTACATTTAAGGCATTGATTTTAGAAACCCAAAGATAATTTGTTGCAACCGTGAAATCTAAAAAAACATTGATTAGACACCCAGTACACTTATTTATCCTTAGGCCTTTTTAGCAGAGGCTCCAGGACCCTCAACAAAACCAGCAGCAGGAAAGAGGACATATGGCATCCTTTTGAAAATTAGATTACAGGAAAGGCATTGATTTTAGAAACCCGGAGATAATTAGTTGCAACCGGTAATTTGAATCAAACAAATGATTCGATGGACACCCAGTACACTTCTTTCTCCTTAGGCCTTTTTATAAGAGGGTCCAGGACCCTCAAACAAAAGACCAGCAGGAAAGAGGACATATGGCATCCTTTTGAACAATAGAGTACAGGTACAGCATTGATTTTACAAACCCAGAGATAATTTTGGGCAAATGGGAAATAGAAAAATACATTGAGTGGACACCCAGTACACTTCTTTCTCCTTAGGCCTTTTTATAAGAGGGTCCAGGACCCTAAAAAAAAACACCAGCAGGAAAGAGAACATATGGCATCCTTTTGAACAATAGAGTACTGCTACAGCATTGATTTTAGAAACCAAGAGATAATTGTTTGGAAACGTGAAATTGCCCAAAAAAACATGTTTGGACACCCACTCCAGGTCGTTCTCCTTCAGCCTTTTTATAAGAGGGTCCAGCACCCTCAACAGAAACAACTGCAGGAAACACCACCACATATGCCATCCTTTTGCACAAGCGAGTACAGGTATGGCATCCATTTTAGAAACCCGGAGATAATTGAGAGGAACCGGGAAATTTTTTCTAAAAATTTGCTGGGGCACCCATTACAGGTCGTTCTCCTTCAGCCTTTTTATACCATGGGCCACGACCCGCAACAGGCACAACAGCATGAAACACCACATATGCCACCTTTTTGCACAATAGAGTACAGTTATGGCATAGATGGAACACGGAGATAATTTAGAGCAACCAAGAGACAGATAAAGATGCTCGGTCGGTCCTCCTCCTTCAAGTTTGTGGCAATGCGCGTTCAATTTAATGGTCCACCAGATATGAGTGGTGTGCTAAGTTGTACTATTCGTAACAGTTTAATCACTGTTATGTGCCTTATTTTTTTTATTTGAGTTTGGTACCCACAGAGCAGCAGCAGAGGCCAGAAAAATTAGGAATGTACAAATGACTGAAAAATTTGGATATTGTTGTAGCAACTGCTGTAGCAGCAGCCAGAAAAAATTGATGTTTGTAAAACATTTATAAAGTGCCCTAAAAGCTTGTGGCTTGAACACTAGTTGTTGGCGGATAAGTCAAGCAAGTCCTTCGGCTTTATAACAAAAAAAAAGGCCAGCCTGTGTACCAGTTGTAGCCCATGCCAGCTCATCTCATCATCAGGCCTTTTTTATTCAAATGTATCGCCCAATGTCAGTCCCTTCGGGATCCAGCCCTCATTCATTTTTATAAAAGTGAGATAGTCAAGGCTTTTTTGACCTAGGCGACTTCTCTTCTCAGTGACAAAACCTCCTGCTGCACTGAAAGTCCTTTCGGACAGGACACTTGAAGCGGGGCAGGCCAGAAGTTCCATTGCAAATTGGGATAGCTCAGGCCACAAGTCAAGCCTACACACCCAGTAGTCAAGGGGTCCATCGCTCCTGAGAGTGTCAAGATCCGCAGTTAAAGCTAGGTAGTCTGCTACCTGTCGGTTGAGTCTTTCTCTAAGGCTGGATCCCGAAAGGCTCTGATGATGTATGGGAGTTAAAAAGGTACGCATGTCCTCCATCAACAAGACGTCAGGAAAGCGTCCTGTCCTTGCCGCCGTGGTCGTGGGAGGAGGAGGAGGAGGATTAATTTCATCTCTTCCCCTGTTACATTCCTGTGGTGCTGTGACATCACCCTTATACGCTGTGTAAAGCATAGTTTTTAATTTATTCTTAAAATGCTCCATCCTTTCCGACTTGCGGGAATTTGGTAACATTTCAGGCACTTTATGCTTATACCGGGGGTCAAGGAGCGTGGACACCCAGTACAGGTTGTTCTCCTTCAGCTTTTTTATACGAGGGTCCCTCAACAGGCACGACAGCATGAAAGAACCCATTCGAACAAGGTTGGATGCCGAGTTAATCATGTCCCGTTCCTCCTCACTGATCTCACTGAGGGTATCTTCTTCCCCCCAGCCACGTACAACACCACGGGTACCAGAGAGGTGACAACAACGAGCACCCTGGGATGCCTGTTGTGCTCTGTCTTCCTCCTCCTCCTCAAAGCCACATTCCTCCTCTGACTCCTCTTCCTCACAATCCTCTTCCTGTGGCAAGTCCAGCAAGCGATGCTGATAAGGCTGGTTGTGGGGGTGATGCACACCACAACTCTTCCTCTTCACGCTCATCTACGGCCTGATCCAGCACTCTTCACAGGGCACGCTCCAGGAAGAAAACAAATGGTATGATGACGCTGATGGTGCCTTCGGTGCAACTGACAAGGTTTGTCACCTCCTCAAAAGGACGCATGAGCCTACAGGCATTGCGCATGAGCATCCAGTAATTTGGCAAAAATATCCCCAGCTCCCCAGAGGCTGGCCTAGCACCCCGGTCATACAAATACTCATTAACAGCTTTTTCTTGTTGGAGCAGGCGGTCAAACATTAGGAGTGTTGAATTCCACCGTGTCGGGCTGTCGCAAATCAAGCGCCTCACTGGCAGGTTGTTTCGACGCTGGATATCGGACAAGTGTGCCATGGCCGTGTAGGAATACCTGAAATGGCCACACACCTTCCGGGCCTGCTTCAGGACGTCCTGTAAGCCTGGGTACTTATGGACAAATCGTTGTACAATTAGATTACACACATGTGCCATGCACGGCACATGTATCAACTTGCCCAATTTCAATGCCGCCGCCAAATTACTTCCATTGTCAGAAAGAACCTTGCCAATCTCCAGTTGGTGCGGAGTCAGCCACTGATCCACCTGTGCATTCAGGGCGGTCCGGAGTGCTGGTGCGGTGTGACTCTCCACTTTCAGGCAAGTCAACCCCAAGACGGCGTGACACTCCCGTACCCGGGATGTAGCATAGTACCTGGGGAGCTGGGGGGTGCCATAGATGTGGAGCAAGACGCAGAAGTTGAAGAGGACTCAGCCGAGGAAGAGGTTATGGAAGAGGATGGAGTAAGAGGAGTAGAGGAGGTAGCAGCAGGCCTGCCTGCAAGTCGTGGCGGTTTCACCAACTCTTCTGCAGAGACACGCATTCCATGCTTGTCAGAAGTCAGCAGGTTTACCCAATGCGCAGTGTAGGTGATTTACCTGCCCTGACCATGCTTTGCAGACCAGCTATCCGTGGTCATATGGACCCTTGCCCCAATGCTGTGTGCCAGACATGCCATAACTTCCTTTCTCACAACAGAGTACAGGTTTGGGATTGCCTTTTGTGAAAATAAATTTCTGCTAGGTACCTTCCACTGCGGTGTCCCAATAGATACAAATTTTTTGAAAGCATCAGACTCCACCAGCTTGTATGGTAAAAGCTGGCGGGCTAAGAGTTCAGACAAGCCAGCTGTCAGACGCCGGGCAAGGGGGTGACTTTGAGAAATTGGCTTCTTACGCTCAAACATGTCCTTGACAGACAGCTGACTGTGGGCAGATGACCAGGAACTGCTACGTAAGAGAGACTCAGTGGAGGATGGTTGAGAGGGGGCAAGGAGGACAGCACTGGTTGACGTGGATGAAGATGCTGGAGCAGGAGGAGGAGGGCGGCTTTCACTTTGTGTGCTGCTTTTACTCGTGTTCTTCCCATCGGCCTTTGTGATGGGAGACCATGTGCCTTCGCAAAGCAGTTGTACCTAGGTGGCTGTTGGACTTCCCACGACTCAGTTTCTTTTGGCACAGGTTGCAAATGGCATTGCTGTTGTCAGAGGCAGACACACACAAAAAAATGCCACACTGCTGAGCTCTGCGATGACAGCATTCTGGTGGTGGCAACAGCATGCGTTGATGGGCGTCGGCGTGCTGTCTGGCTGACCCCGGGTGCCGATGCATGCTGTCTGACTGTGCCACTAGCTCCTTGAGATGACCTCCCCATGCTTCCAAATCGTCTCCTCCTCTCTGTCTCCCCATCTGAACTTTCCCCCTCTTCTTCTTCTCTTCTAGCAGGCACCCACGTGACATCCACCAACACATCATCATCAACCGCTTCACTTGTATCTGACACATCAAGAAAGGAAGCAGCAGCAGGTACAACATCATCATCATCACACCGTACCTCCATGTCGGTAATGCTGCCTGACTGAGACTGATCACTATTATCTACATCCTCTGTCAATGATGGTTGCGCATCACTCATTTCTTCCAAATGATGTGCCAATAACTCCTGTGACAGATCAAGTGAAGCGGCTGTGGTGCTAGTGTTGGTGGTGGCGACAGGCGGGGGAGTGGCACTGGTCACTTGAGACCTGCCCAAAGCACAGCTGGACATAGATGGTGCGTCAAGGTTAGGAGGACTAGCAGCGGAAGCTGAAGAAGATTGGGTGTCCTGTGTTAGCCATTCAACTAGGTCCTCCTCAGAACTTTTCGCGTCCCCCCTGGCACCCGGCGTCTGAACAATGTGCATATTTGTAGGGTCTAAAGGAATCACAGCACCACGACCACGACCACTGAACCTGCGGGGTGGCCTGCCTCTGCCTGTCATTTTTTTTAAAATGGACACTAACAATACTATTACACCAATTATATGAGTGGTGGCACTGTGAAAGTATACGCTGTGAGACTGACAACAACAAAAAAGACAGATGTTTTAAAAATCACAAATTGTTAATTTTTTTAAATATTAAAAGTAGTGTGACAACAAATATGATTGTTGGCACTAGTTGGCAAATGGGCCTGTCTGGCACACACGCTGGGAGAAAGGAAACTGCAATTCAATGGCACTGGGAGACTGAAGAATCACAGTCAAAACAGTTATGATTAACAATAATTCCAATACTGTTACAATAAATATGATTGGTGGCACTAATTGGCTAGTTGGGACTGGCACACAGGCAGGCAGGCAGGAGGAAATGCAATTCAAGGGCACTAGTAGACTGCAGATTGACAGTCAAAACAGTGATGATTGACAAATTTTGCAATACTGTTAAAAGAAATATGATTGCTGGCACTAATTGGATAGTTGGGCCTGGCACACAGGCTGGCAGGCAGGCAGGAGAAAAGTGCAATTCAATTGCACGAGCAAACTGAGGATTAAGATCAACAATCAAAATGTGTTTAATTTTAATTAGTAACAATACTGTGACAACAATTATGATTGGTGTAAATAGTTGGCAAGACGGCCTGGCACAAAAGGCTGGCAGGCAGGAGGTAAATGCAATTCAAGGACACTAGGAGACTGAATACTGACAGTCAAAACAGTGATGATTGACAATTTTTGCAATACTGTTAAAAGAAATATGATTGCTGGGAATAATTGGCTAGGTGGCCCTGGCACACAGGCTGCAAGGAAGGAGGAAAGTGCAATTCAATGGCACGAGCAAACTGAGGATTCAGAACAACAATTACCAAAATTTTTAATTATTAAGAATACTGTGACAACAAATATGATTGGTGTAAATATTTTTCAAGTAGGCCTGGCACACAGGCTGGCAGGCAGGAGAAAAGTGCAATTCAATGGCACGAGCAAACTGAGGATTAAGATCAACAATCAAAATTTGTTTAAATTTAATTAGTAACAATACTGTGACAACAATTATGATTGGTGTAAATAGTTGGCAAGACGGCCTGGCACAAAAGGCTGGCAGGCAGGAGGTAAATGCAATTCAAGGACACTAGGAGACTGAATACTGACAGTCAAAACAGTGAAGATTGACAATTTTTGCAATACTGTTAAAAGATATATGATTGCTGGGAATAATTGGCTAGGTGGCCCTTGCACACAGGCTGCAAGGAAGGAGGAAAGTGCAATTCAATGGCACGAGCAAACTGAGGATTCAGAACAACAATTACCAAAAATTTTAATTTTTAATTATTAAGAATACTGTGACAACAAATATGATTGGTGTAAATATTTTTCAAGTAGGCCTGGCACACAGGCTGGCAGGCAGGAGAAAAGTGCAATTCAATGGCACGAGCAAACTGAGGATTAAGATCAACAATCAAAATTTGTTTAATTTTAATTAGTAACAATACTGTGACAACAATTATGATTGGTGTAAATAGTTGGCAAGACGGCCTGGCACAAAAGGCTGGCAGGCAGGAGGTAAATGCAATTCAAGGACACTAGGAGACTGAATACTGACAGTCAAAACAGTGAAGATTGACAATTTTTGCAATAATGTTAAATGAAATATGATTGCTGGAAATAATTGGCTAGGTGGCCCTGGCACACAGGCTGCAAGGCAGGAGAAAAGTGCAATTCAATGGCACGAGCAAACTGAGGATTAAGATCAACAATTAAAAAATTTTTAATTTTAATTAGTAACAATACTGTGACAAAAATTATGATTGGTGTAAATAGTTGGCAAGACGGCCTGGCACAAAAGGCTGGCAGGCAGGAGGTAAATGCAATTCAAGGACACTAGGAGACTGAATACTGACAAAAATTATGATTGGTGTAAAAAGTTGGCAAGACGGCCTGGCACAAAAGGCTGGCAGGCAGGAGGTAAATGCAATTCAAGGACACTAGGAGACTGAATACTGACAATCAAAACAGTGATGATTGACAATTTTTGCAATACTGTAAAAAGAAATATGATTGCTGGGAATAATTGGCTAGGTGGCCCTGGCACACAGGCTGCAAGGAAGGAGGAAAGTGCAATTCAATGGCACGAGCAAACTGAAGATTCAGAACAACAATTACCAAAAATTTTAATTTTTAATTATTAAGAATACTGTGACAACAAATATGATTGGTGTAAATATTTTTAAAGTAGGCCTAGCACACAGGCTGCCAGGCAGGAGTAAAATGCAATTCAATGGCACTAGGAGACTGAATATTTGCAGTCCAAAAAATTATGATTTTTATTTTTTTATATACTGTTACAAGAATTATGATTGGTTCCACTAGTTGGCTAGTTGGGCCTGGAAAACACGCTGGCAGGCAGGAGGAAAGTGCAATTCAATGGCACGAGCAAACTGATGAATCACAAGCGATCAATTTGGAATTTTAAAGATTAACAATACTTTTACAACAACTAGGATTGGTGGTACTAATTAGCTAGTTTGTGCCTGGCACACAGGCTGCCAGACAGGAGGAAACTGCAATTCAATGGCACTAGTAGACTGAATATTTGCAGTCCAAAAAATTATGATTTTAAATTTTTTTGATACTGTAACAAGAATTATGATTGGTGCCACTAATTGGCTAGTTGGGCCTGGCACACAGGCTGGCAGATATGAGTCGTGGATGGTAGGTAGGGCAGCAATTTAACACAGTATGCTGTGTAAGTGACAAAAACACAGGCCTGATAGAAAATTAAGTTAGATTACACTAGCAAAATATTTTAAAATTTTAGATTTTAATATTAAAATTATGTTAAGAAGTGCAATGCACATATGAGTGGTCGCACTGGCTGGCTGCTACGTAGGGCAGCAATTAACAACAGTGTGCTGTGTAAGTCAGATAGACAGTTAGACACAGGCCTGATAGAAAATAAAATTAGATTACACTAGCATAATGATTTAAAGACTTTTTTGGGGGAATTTAAAGAAAAAGGTTAAGCACATACATTTGAGTCGTGGCTGATAGCCTTGGAAGGGCAGCTATTAAAAACAGTAGGCTCTGTAAGTCACATACACACACGCCTGATAGAAAATACTATTAGATAGATTACACTATAAAAATGATTTAAATTATTTTTTTGGGGGGGAAATTAAAAAAAGGTTAAACACATATGAGTCGTGGCTCATAGACTAGGGAGGGCAGCAAGTAAACACAGTAGGCTCTGTATGTCAGCAAAACACACAGGCCTGATAGAAAATTATATTAGATTACACTATCAAAAAATTTTAAACTTTTTTTTTTTATATTTAAATTAAGGTGAAGAAGATATGAGTGGTGGCTGCCTGGCACAGACCAATTAACCAAAAGACTGAAAAAAATGAGGTATATTAATGCTGAGTGAGCCTGGCAGACACAGGCCTGATAGAAAATGTAATTAGATTACACTAGCAAAATTATTATTATTTTTTTTTTTAATTTAAAATTATGTTATAAACGGATATTAACACTGGTGGCTGGCACAGAGCAATGAACCAGAGTATATGCTGTGTGACACAGGCCTGATAGAAAATAAAAAAAAATTACACTAGCAAAATAATTAAAATTTTTGGTTAGTTAAATTTAAACTAATGTTGTTAGGGAGATATCAGTGGTGGCAGTAATCACAGCATATGCTGTGAGCCTTAAACACACAGGTTGAAAGCCAGGCAAATGCTAATAAAAATACGGGGAAAAAAAATAAAAACGGCACGAAATATAGCCCTAAAAAGGGCTTTTTGGGGTACTGTCCTTGCAGCAGAGATGAGTGGAGTCCTTCTGGACTGTAGTGGACACTAAATACACTAGCCTAGCTATGTATTTACTATTAATGTCAGGAGCAAAAACACAACACGTCCTCTCATTAAGAAAGCAAAGTCGTTATGAGTCTAAAATGGCGGATTCCGAGTAGCTGTGAGGGTCTGTGAGGGAGTGTCTGATGTTGATTGGCTCTAATGTGTCAGACAGCTGTGACATACAGGGTCAAAGTTTCCTCAATGATGACACATAGGGGCGGATCAAACATCGCCATGTGTTCGCCCGCAGCAGCGAACGCGAACAAGCTATGTTTGCTGGGAACCGTTCGCAGGCGAACAGTTCGGGACATCACTAATGAAGCTATGAGATGTGATGTATAATACCAATGAGGGTAGAATCTGTATTAGTGCTAGCAGGTATATGTGCTCATCTGTTACACTGAAGGTTAGCAGTGTGTAGTGAGGTGTCAGATAAGGGGAAGTCATGAGATGTGATATATAATACCAGGGAGGGTATAATCTGTATTAGTGCTAACATGTATGTCTGCTCATCTGTTACACTGAAGGTTAGCAGTATGTAGTCAGCTGTCAGGTAAGGGGAAGCCATGAGATGTGATATATAATACAAGGGAGGTAGAATCTGTATTAGTGCTAGCAGGTATGTGTGCTCATCTGTTACACTGAAGGTTATTAGTGTGTAGTCAGGTGTCAGGTAAGGGGAAGCCATGAGATGTGATATATAATACCAGGGAGGGTAGAATCTGTATTAGTGCTAGCATGTATGTGTGCTCATCTGTTACACTTAAGGTTAGCAGTATGTAGTCAGGTGTCAGGTAAAGGGAAGCCATGAGATGTGATATATAATACCAGGGAGGTAGAATCTGCATTAGTGCTAGCAGGTTTGTGTGCTCATCTGTTACACTGAAGGTTAGCAGTGTGTAGTCAGGTGTCAGGTAAGGGAAAACCATGAGATGTGATATATAATACCAGGGAGGGTATAATCTGTATTAGTGCTAGCAGGTATGTGTGCTCATCTGTTACACTGAAGGTTAGCAGTGTGTAGTCAGTTGTCAGGTAAGGGGAAGCCATGAGATGTGATATATAATACCAGGGAGGGTATAATCGGTATTAGTGCTAGCAGGTATGTGTGCTCATCTGTTACACTGAAGGCTAGAAGTGTGTAGTCAGGTGTCAGGTAGGGGGAAACCATGAGATGTGATATAAAATAGGGAGGGTACAATCTGTATTAGTGCTAGCAGGTATGTGTGCTCATCTGTTACACTGAAGGCTAGCAGTGTGTAGTCAGGTGTCAGGTAAGGGAAAACCATGAGATGTGATATATAACACAGGGAGGGTAGAATCTGTATTAGTGCTAGCAGGTATGTGTGCTCATCTGTTACACTGAAGGTTAGCAGTGTGTAGTCAGGTGTCAGGTAAGGGGAAGCCATGAGATGTGATATATAACACAGGGAGGGTAGAATCTGTATTAGTGCTAGCAGGTATGTGTGCTCATCTGTTACACTGAAGGTTAGTAGTGTATAGTCAGGTAAGGGGAAGCCATGAGATGTGATATATAATACCAGGGAGGGTAGAATCTGTATTATTGGTAGCAAGTATGTGTGCTCATATAACAATCAGCTAGATTACGAGTTGTGCGTTAGGCTGAAAAAGCTGCTTTTTCCCTACCGCTGCTATTACGAGTCTTGCAGGTTTAGGGGCACCGCACACTTTTTTGACCTTAACGCAAATCGATTTACGTAAACTTCGTAAAGTCTTTTTTTTATGGGACTTACATAGTGCTGATATTACGAGTCTGTCCTGGGAGGCCAAAAAGTGAGCGGTACACCCTACCCCGTCAAGAGTCCTAATGCCTTTAAAAGTCAGGAGTTTTATGGTACAACGCCATAACATAAAACTCATAACTAAAGTGCTAAAACGTACACTAACACCCATAAACTACCTATTAACTCCTAAACCGAGGCCCTCCCACATCGCAAACACTAAAAGAAATTTTTTAACCCCTAATCTGCTGCCCCCAACATCGCCGACATCTTCATTATATTTATTAACCCCTAATCTGCCGCCCCCAATGTCGCCGCAACCTACCTACACTTATTTACCCCTAATCTGCTGCCCCCGACGTCGCCTCCACTATAATAAACATATTAACCCTTAAACCGCCGCACTCCTGCATTGCAAACATTAGTTAAATATTATTAACCCCTAATCTGCCGCCCCCAACGTCGCCGCCACTATACTAAATGTATTAACCCCTAAACCTAAGTCTAACCCTAACACCCCGTAATTTAAATATAATTTAAATAAATCTACCTAAATAATTCCTATTTAAAACTAAATACTTACCTGTAAAATAAACCCTAAGCTAACAACAATATAACTAATAGTTACATTGTAGCTATCTCACGGCTAGATTTAGAGTTCTGCGGCCAAAGGGGTGCGTTAGCTACGCGTGCTTTTTTTCTCCCGCACCTTTTAAATACCGCTGGTATTTAGAGTTCACAGAATGGCTGCGTTAGGCTCCAAAAAGGGAGCGTACAGGCATATTTACCGCCACTGCAACTCTAGATACCAGCGCTGCTTACGGACGCGGCCAGCTTCAAAAAAAACGTGCTTGTGCACGATTCCCCCATAGGAAACAATGGGGCTGTTTGAGCTGAAAAAAACCCTAACACCTGCAAAAAAGCAGCGTTCAGCTCCTAACGCAGCTACATTGTTTCCTATGGTGAAACACTTCCTAAGTCTGCACCTAACAACCTAACATGAACCCAGAGTCTAAACACCCCTAAACTTACACTTATTAACCTCTAATCTGCCGCCCCCGCTATCGCTGACCCCTGCATATTATTATTAATCCCTAATCTGCCGCTCCGTACACCACCGCAACCTACATTATAGCTATGTACCCCTAATCTGCTGCCCCTAACACCGCCGACCCCTATATTATATTTATTAACCCCTAATCTGCCCCCCACAACGTCGCCGCCAGCTACCTACAATAATTAACCCCTAATCTACCTACCGCACCTCACCGCTACTATAATAAAGTTATTAACCCCTAATCCGCCTCACTCCCGCCTCAATAACCCTATAATAAATAGTATTAACCCCTAATCTGCCCTCCCTAACATCGCCAACACCTAACTTCAATTATTAACCCCTAATCTGCCGACCGAATCTCGCCGCTACTGTAATAAATGGATTAACCCCTAAAGCTAAGTCTAACCCTAACCCTAACACCCCCCTAAGTTAAATATAATTTAAATCTAATAAAATAAATTAACTATTATTAAATAAATTATTCCTATTTAAAACTAAATACTTACCTGTAAAATAAACCCTAATATAGCTACAATATAAATTATAATTATATTGTAGCTATTTTAGGATTAATATTTATTTTACAGCAACTTTGTAATTATATTAACCAGGTACAATAGCTATTAAATAGTTAATAACTATTTAATAGTTACCTAGTTAAAATAATTACAAAATTACCTGTAAAATAAATCCTAACCTAAGTTACAATTAAACCTAACACTACACTATCAATAAATTAATTAAATAAACTACCTACAATTATCTACAATTAAACCTAACACTACACTATCAATAAATTTATTAAATACAATATCTACAAATAAATACAATGAAATAAACTAACTAAAGTACAAAAAATAAAAAAGAACTAAGTTACAAAAAATAAAAAAATATTTACAAACATTAGAAAAATATTACAACAATTTTAAACTAATTACACCTACTCTAAGCCCCCTAATAAAATAACAAAGCCCCCCAAAATAAAAAATTCCCTACCCTATTCTAAATTAAAAAAGTTACAAGCTCTTTTACCTTACCAGCCCTGAACAGGGCCCTTTGCGGGGCATGCCCCAAGGATTTCAGCTCTTTTGCCTGTAAAAAAAACACATACAATACCCCCCCCAACATTACAACCCACCACCCACATACCCCTAATCTAACCCAAACCCCCCTTAAATAAACCTAACACTAAGCCCCTGAAGATCTCCCTACCTTGTCTTCACCTCACCGGGTTCAGCGATCGGTCCAGAAGAGGGTCCAAAGTCTTGATCCAAGCGGCGGCTGAAGAACTCCATCATCGGGCTGAAGTCGGAAGTCCATCATCGGGATGAAGTCTTCTATCAAGCGGCATCTTCAATCTTCTTTCTTCTGGAGCGGAGCGGAGCCATCTTCTTCCCAACCGACGCAGATCCAACCTCTTCAACCGACGCCTACTCGCCGAATGACGGTTCCTTTAAATGACGTCATCCAAGATGGCGTCCCTCGAATTCCGATTGGCTGATAGGATTCTATCAGCCAATCAGATTGAGCTTGCATTCTATTGGCTGTTCCGATATTTTATTAGGGGGCTTAGAGTAGGTGTAATTAGTTTTAAATTGTTGTAATATTTTTCTAATGTTTGTAAATATTTTTTTATTTTTTGTACTTTAGTTAATTTCATTGTATTTATTTGTAGATATTGTATTTAATTAATTTATTGATAGTGTAGTGTTAGGTTTAATTGTAGATAATTGTAGGTATTGTATTTAATTAATTTATTGATAGTGTAGTGTTAGGTTTAATTGTAACTTAGGTTAGGATTTATTTTACAGGTAATTTTGTAATTATTTTAACTAGGTAACTATTAAATAGTTATTAACTATTTAATAGCTATTGTACCTGGTTAATATAATTACAAAGTTGCCGGTAAAATAAATATTAATCCTAAAATAGCTACAATATAATTATAATTTATATTGTAGCTATATTAGGGTTTATTTTACAGGTAAGTATTTAGATTTAAATAGGAATAATTTATTTAATAAGAGTTAATTTATTTCGTTAGAATAAAATTATATTTAACTTAGGGGGGTGTTAGGGTTAGGGTTAGAATTAGCTTTAGGGGTTAAAAAATTTATTAGAGTAGCGGTGAGCTCCGATCGGCAGATTAGGGGTTAATACTTGAAATTAGGTGTCGGCGATGTTAGGGAGGGCAGATTAGGGGTTAATACTATTTATTATAGGGTTATTGAGGCGGGAGTGAGGCGGATTAGGGGTTAATAACTTTATTATAATAGCGGCGCGGTCCGGTCGGCAGATTAGGGGTTAATAAGTGTAGGTAGGTAGCGGCGACGTTGGGGGCGGCATATTAGGGGTTAATAAATATAATATAGGGGTCGGCGGTGTTAGGGGCAGCAGATTAGGGGTTCATAGGGATAACGTAGGTGGCAGCGGTGTGCGGTCGGCAGATTAGGGGTTAAAAAATGTTAATAGAGTGGCGGCGATGTGGGGGGGCCTCGGTTTAGGGGTACATAGGTAGTTTATGGGTGTTAGTGTACTTTAGAGCACAGTAGTTAAGAGCTTTATAAACCGGCGTTAGCCCAGAAAGCTCTTAACTACTGACTTTTTTCTGCGGCTGGAGTTTTGTCGTTAGATTTCTAACACTCACTTCAGCCAAGACTCTAAATACCGGCGTTAGGAAGATCCCATTGAAAGGATAGGATACGCAAATGGCGTAGGGGGATCTGCGGTATGGAAAAGTCGCGGCTGTAAAGTGAGCGTTAGACCCTTTAATGACTGACTCCAAATACCAGAGGGCGGTAAAAACCAGCGTTAGGAGCCTCTAACGCTGGTTTTGACGGCTACCGCCCAACTCTAAATCTAGCCATGAGGGTTTATTTTTATTTTACAGGCAAGTTTGTATTTATTTTAACTAGGTTGAATAGTTGTTAAATAGTTATTAACTATTTAATAACTACCTAGCTAAAATAAATACAAAAGTACCTGTAAAATAAAACCTAACCTAAGTTACAATAACACCTAACACTACACTATAATTAAATAAATTAACTAAATTAACAACAATTAAATACATTAAATTAGCTAAAGATAAAAAAACCCCCACTAAATTACAGAAAAACTAAATTTATGCTTACCTGATAAATTTCTTTCTCTTGTGATGTGTCGAGTCCATGGATTCATCCAATACTTGTGGGATATTCTCCTTCCCAACAGGAAGTGGCAAAGAGAGCACCCACAGCAGAGCTGTCTATATAGCTCCTCCCCTAACTCCACTCCCCAGTCATTCGACCGAAGGATAGGAAGAAAAAGGAGAAACTATAGGGTGCAGAGGTGACTGAAGTTTATTAATAAAATATATTACCTGTCTTAAATAGACAGGGCGGGCCGTGGACTTGATACATTGCAAGAGAAAGAAATTTATCAGGTAAGCATAAATTTTGTTTTCTCTTGCAAGATGTATTGAGTCCACGATTCATCCAATACTTGTGGGCTACCAATACCAAAGCTTTAGGACACGGATGAAGGGAGGGACAAGACAGGTACCTAAATCTAGGGCACCACTGCTTGTAGAACCTTTCTCCCAAAAATAGCCTCCGAAGAAGCAAAAGTATCAAATTTGGAAAATTTGGAAAAAGTATGAAGCAAAGACCAAGTCGCCACCTTACAAATCTGTTCAACAGAAGCCTCATTTTTAAAAGCCCATGTGGAAGCCACTGCTCTAGTAGAGTGAGCAGTAATCATTTCAGGAGGCTGCTGGCCAGCAGTCTCATAAGCCAAACGAATGATGCTTTTCAGCCAAAAAGAAAAAGAGGTTGCCGTAGCCTTTTGACCTCTCCGCTTTCCAGAATAGACAACAAACAATGAAGATGTTTGATGGAAATCTTTAGTTGCTTGTAGGTCATATATTGACCTTCCTGGATCAGTGGCAGAATAGTCCGAATAGTCTCCATCTTGAAAGATGGAACTCTGAGGAATTTGTTTAAGATCTTGAGATCCAAGATTGGTCTGAAAGTTCCTTCTTTTTTGGGAACCACAAACAGGTTTGAGTAAAACCCTAGCCCCTGTTCCGCTTTTGGAACTGGGTGAATCACTCCCATGGTATGTAGGTCTTCTACACAGTGTAAGAATGCCTCTCTCTTTGTCTGGTTTGCAGACAATTGAGAAATGTGAAATCTCCCCCTTGGGGGGGGAATCTTTGAAGTCCAGAAGATAACCCTGGGAAACAATTTCTAAAATTCTATCCATAATATCCTCTAATGGGGTCTCCGTCTGAAGAGCCTCTTCCAGAGCCTTGAACCAGAAAGCAGCTGCATTGGTTACAGGAACAATGCACGCAATAGGTTTGAGAAGAAAAAAAATTCTTTAGGAGACCCTCTAATTTTTTTATCCATAGTATCTTTGAAAGCACAACTGTCCTCTATAGGTATAGTTGTACGCTTGGCGAGTGTAGAAATAGCTCCCTCCACCTTAGGGACCGTCTGCCACGAGCCCCGCATGGTGTCTGATATGGGAAACATTTTCTTAAAAATAGGAGGGGGAGTGAACGGAATACCTGGTCTATCCCACTCCCTAGTGACAATGTTCGCAAACCTCTTAGGGACCGGAAAAACATCAGTGTAAACTGGAACCTCTAGGTATTTGTCCATTTTACACAATTTCTCTGGAACCACAATAGGGTCACAATCATCCAGAGTCACTAATACCTCCCTGAGCAACAAGCGGAGGTGTTCTAGCTTAAATTTAAATGCTGTCATATCAGAATCTGTCTGAGGGAGCGTCTTACCTGAATCAGAAATCTCTCCCTCAGATAGCAAATCCCTTACCCCTACTTCAGAGCATTGTGAGGGTATATCGGATACGGCTACTAAAGCGTCAGAAGGCTCAGCATTTGTTCTTAACCCAGAGCTATCGCGCTTTCCTTGCAACCCAGGCAGTTTAGATAAAACCTCTGTGAGGGTAGTATTCATAACTGCGGCCATGTCTTGTAAGGTAAACGAAGTAGACGCACTAGAGGTACTTGGCGTCACTTGTGTGGGCGTTACTGGTTGTGACACTTGGGGAGAGCTAGATGGCATAACCTCATTTATTTCTGCCTGAGAATCATCTAGGGCTATAGTTTTAAGTGCTACAATATGCTCTTTAAAATGTATAGACATATCAGTGCAAGTGGGACACATTCTAAGAGTGGGTTCCACAATGGCTTCTAAACACATTGAACAAGGAGTTTCCTTGATGTCAGACATGTTTAACAGGCTAGTAATGAAACAAGCAAGCTTGGAAAACACTTTATTCAAAGTAAAAACAACACTTAGAAAAAATGGTACTGTGCCTTTAAGAGAAAAAAGTGCACAAATTCTGCAAAACAGTGTAAAAAAAAGCAGTAAACGTTTCGAAATTTTTACAGTGTATTCTTAAAGTTTTAGTAAGATTGCCCCACCAGCAAAATAAACAATTAACCCCTTAATGCAAAAACCGGATTGACAAAATGTCAAAAACTGGAAAAAAAACAATCAGCACCTTGTCACAGCTCTGCTGTGGCGCCTATCTGCCCTTAGGGATAGATTTTGTGGGGAAAATACTTCCTTTAGGCCTTCAAATAACAGCAGGACCCTCCGGTGTAACAGCTTGATGTCTTGCTTTGTAAAAACAACTGCGCAACTGAAGCGCAAAACTAGGCCCCTCCCACCACACTCAATGTCTGTGGGGCCTAAAAGAAACACACCAAAGTGTTTCTAAGCTAGCCATGTGGGTTAATAACCCTTAAGTAAGCCCAAATGAACCTCCAAAAGTCCCTCAAAAACGTTTAACTTAATAAAAAACGTTAGCCTTTCTTATAAGTGTCAACCAGTATTAACTTAGCCCTTTATGTAAGCTGGTAATTCCCCACTAAGGCCTCGCTTCCATTGAGTCGTAATTCAGTTTGCGTGCACTCGCAAACCGTTAAATATGCTGTCGAAAGCAATAGCGTTTAACGACTGTTTCCAATGGCGCGTTATACCTCTATATCGGCTTCCGGACTTCGGCTGCCGAAAAGATTTTCGCGTCCCATAGAAAGTAATAGAAGCCGTTAATCGATAAATTATACCAGGTTTCCATTGAAAGCGCTAACCGTTAATACACTGTCGGAGGCTGTCGATACATTGAGACATATTACCCCCAGCTCAACTAGGTGTAAAGGAGGAAAAAAGAGCTTTTTGAGGCCTGTTTCTCATTGAAATTGCAAATCAAAAAAAATTTATGAGTGTTTCAATGTACAAATAACATTATATATGCTACATTTATTGGTCCTATGTATAGGAATATTTGCACCCATGTTGTCATAGAAATTTCAATATGTATGTGCATATAAAAATATATGCAAGCACCACAATTATGGAACGACCTCCCGCACACTTTTAAACCTTCCCCATGCCTAATATCCTTTAAGAGATCCCTCTCTACATATCTCAAAACAGAATGCACCTGTCATTGTTGATTATATATTTCCTACCTGTTCTATGTTAAATTTTTGGGCATATGTATTATTTTTTTTTTTTTTTATTGTACCCATTGTATCAATGCAATGTTTTGTGTACCCAGGACATACTTGAAAACTATAGAAATCTCAATGTATCTTTCCTGGTAAAATATTATAAATATAAATAAAATATCTACCTATTCAAAATGAAACCTTTGCCCAGGGATGCTATATATAATCTCAATACATATAGAAAAATAATTCAAAGGAAATAAGTTGTTTATAATGAAGATGAGTTTTATTATTACAGATTTACCCTCATTCAAATGTAATTTTCAATGTGAAAATCATATTTATTCAATACAAAACGATGACACATTAAAGTTATGTGTCATAGTACTAATATTTATAAAATATATGTAATGTCATGTCTGCTAAAGCAGATAATACATTTGCAATATTTAGACTATTAACCAAAATACATAAGTGCTTAATATTCCATACTTCAAGAGATATGAAGTATTGTCTTTAACATGGAATTATTGAAACAATTTAAAAGTGCATTGTGCATTGGACCCAGGGAGAGTCTGTGTCTGTTCATATGATGTCAATTAAAATGTATTAATCACCTCTATATCATGGCAATCACATATATGTTGTGTATACATCATTGCTTAAATATCATAAAGATACATTTATCTAATTATTCTAAATATTGAATAATAATCTTGACAAAAAGGAGTGCATTAGTCATGATAGGTATTAGTCATGATAGGTATATATTTCAGATATTACATTCCACATAGGACTATAATGAATGCAAGGTGTTTGGCCATATCAACAGGAAGGAATATTTACTTTTCAACTCTTCTATAACTGTATAAGCCTTATTAGCTTCATCTGAAGGAGCAAACAACATATGCTTGTGGAATATAAATCATAACATTTACACATGTCACGTTGACCAATGTTAGATAGCATATACTGTATAAATTTCAGACACGTATCCCCAAGTATTCTTAAACGGCATAATATCCTCAATAAAAGGACACATACATTTATCAACAATGTACACCTGCATATTAATTGACATCATGTGAAATAAAAATGAATAAAGCTGTTAATGTTTTGAAAATAAACAGCTATTAAAACAATTTTGAAATATATTTTCTAATTTGGATTAGAAAAATATATGCATATTTATGAGATGGAAATCACACTTAAGAAAGTGCTTCATAAAATTTTTTTAGATATTATATATCTGGAAATAATTTAAAAAGAAAAATACTTATTAATGCTTGAGGCGGGATTTGGCCTTTGGAGGAGAGGTACTTGGGATGGAAGTGTGGCGTCTTGGGCGACGCACACCAGCTGACTGGGAGGCTAAAACATGCGATTCAGGGTCCTGCAGGGAGATAACGGAGGATGCGAGTGAGGAGGGAGTTTGCGGCCTATCTGCAACCCTCTCCACTGCCTCTGCCAGGCGGACGAGTGCGGCATTATGTATGTCCATCTGGCTCTGTAGCCTCCTGAAATCCTGCTGCTGCTGGAGCCTAGTAAGTCTAAGCTCCCTGTGAATGAGCCTCAGTAGAGCATCCTGCTGGGACTGTGCGGGGATATTGGATTCCATGGGGGGCACTTGTGGCTGTATAGGTGTCTCCGGCACATATTCCTGGCTCTGTGTGAGGTTGTCGTCACTCAGTCTTGGGGACTGTGTGGGTGGCTCAATATCCAATTGAGGACAGACATTGGTGGGGGGGGGTGATTGTTGTTGTGGTGGTAGTGGTGGCGGCATTTGTTGTGCCATGGGAGGGTGCTAAATCTGTTGTTGAGGTGGCATATAGTACATATGCTGCGGTGGAGGATGCATCTGCTGATGCTGTGGTGATGAAGGATGCATCTGCTGATGCTGTGGTGATGAAGGAGGCATCTGCCGATGCTGTGGTGGTGGAGGATGCATCTGATAATGCTGTGGTGGAGGATGCATCTGATAATGCTGTGGTGGAGGATGCATCTGATAATGCTGTGGTGGAGGATGCATCTGATAATGCTGTGGTGGTGGAGGCTGCATCTGATGATATGTCCTCCCAGATGAATATGGGGATGGGCCAGGAACATTTTCAACCTCATAGGCCAGTGGCTGTTGCTCATCTCCTTCAAGTATGCTGAGGTAGGAGTATCCAGCTTCAATAACATCCCCCTCCTCCTCCTCACTGAATTCCGGAACATCACTGGCCTCCGGTCTTGTTGAGGACTCATACTCATGTTCCAATTCTGAAAAATAAATTGTAATTATAAATTAATCTGATGAAACATCTAACATTTGAAAATCAATTTTATAGATATAGATATAGTTTTTTATATATATATATATATATATATATATATATATATATATATATATATATATATATATATTATTTCTGTATGAACTTAAACATATTTAACCAGAGGTGTATATTTAAAGATTGTGCCTCTAAGCGACTCTTTGTATTACACATAGTCCATATATATGATATAGATAGAAAGAATTTAAATCTATACCCTTGCTTGTTTGAGCAGATAGCCACTCCAGAAATCATGATGAATATATCCACTACAACTATGTTAAGATGCCATTAAAGGGGCAATGAAGTACAAATTAAACTTTCATGATTCAGACAGAGCATGCAAATTTAGTCAACATTTTATATTTTACTCCTATTATCATATTTTCTTCCTTCTCTTGGTATCTTTATTTGAGAAGCAAGAATGTAAAGCTTAAGAGCCAGACAATTTTTGTTTCAGAACCTGGGTTGCTGTTGCTTATTGGGTGGCTAAATGTAGCCACCAATCACGAGCGCTAGCCAGGGTTCTGAACCAAAAATGCAAAGTCTCCATAGCTTACATTCCTACTTTTTCAAATAAAGATACCAAGAGAACAAAGACATATTTATAATAGTAGTACATTAGAGAGTTGCTTAAAATTGCTGCTCAATCTGAATCATGAAATAAAAAAATTGGGTTTACTATCACTTTAAGTTACTGTGCAAATTAGACTTTGAACCATGTAAAACATTACTTGTACTAATCCTACCTAGGTATGTTTTCCACTGATGCTTGAACACAATTGATTACTAAACATATATAATATATGAACATTCTATATTCTGTATTACACATGTGTATGATTACATTTATATTTTAAAAAACAAAGCCGATATATATTTCTGATGTTAACATATATTTGTTAGAAATAAAACATTTATTACATATGATATTTAATATTCACCTTCATGGACCTCTTCAGCTGGCACTGATGTGTCCATTGTCCCCTTACATCCTAGGACAGATTCATCTGAGATGACATTGGCCATCATCTCCTCCCATGACCTTAGGTGTATTCTCTTGCTAGGACCACCACCTGTCCTACGTGCACATTTGGCCTGCTGTGCCAGCTTAGCTTTGGTTTCCCTCCTGCAGTCATGATAGCGGTGTTTAATGCTGGCAGTAGAACGATTACGTCCTAAGCAGCTGACTGCCACTCGAATCTCCTCCCACAGCTTATTCCGGACAGCCGGCCTCAGGTTAGGGTTCTCCAGCTGAGCTGCCCTCTCCAAGTATGCCTCAACAAGAGCCTCCTTCTCCTCCTCAGAGTACCTCTCCTCTCTTAGCCTGCCCTTCACACCTGAAGGGCCAGCAGACACAGACTCTCCCTCCTGTGACTGGGGACCAGCCCTCTCTACCTCCTCTGTCCCTGCAGGCTGTGACAGGCTACCACCAGCCCCACCCCCAGTTGCCACAGTCTGCCCCACTTTCCCTTTTCTTTTTGTGCCTAGCTGAGGCTGACTCCTCCTCACTCCTCCCACCTCCATTCCTCTTCCACCCTCTCTCCTTCCCTCCTCTGCCAGGGTTTGAGGAAGGACAAATCCTCCACCCAAACCTCGGCCCCTATTCCTGCCCATACTACTCCCTACTTCCCCCCTCCCCCTCCCTCTATCCACCCTCACCACTGCCCTCCCCCTAGCCACCCCCTTCCCAACTCCACTAGGCCTATCCATCCTTTTCTCCTTCCTCCCTAACTCTAACCTAACACTAAAGTCCCTAGCTTACCTAACTACACTAATTCACCTAACTAAACCCTAAATTAAATAGCCCCAAAACTAACTACCTAACCTATCTAGACCCTAACTATCTCTATTCTATATCCCTCAAAAAAAAAAAAATTGTGGGGGTGAAAATAAACAAAGGGATGTAAATGAAAAAGGAAAAACTAAGGAGGAATAGAACAAAATTATAGAAAAATAATAAGGGATGCAAATGAAGAAAGGGGTGAGCTATATAGTCAAATGAACCAAAAAATATGGGATCTAAAAAAAAAAAAATAGGATGGGAAAAATGTATATATAAAAAAACAAGTTATATAGTGAGGAAGGGAAGGGTAGTCAAAGGGGGGATGGGAAGTGGAATAAGGGGATTAATGAAAGGAGTAATAAAGGAAGATGGGGATATGGGGGTTAATGAAAAAAAAAAAATGTGAATGTGTTTGTATCAAATAAAAGTGTGTATGTGTGTGTGTGTGTATTTGTGTGTATAAACTAATGTGTGTTAATTAACTAATGTATGGATGTGTGTGTGTGTTCCTAATATTATATGAGGCCTACAATAAGAATATATGAAAATCAAATATCAAACTCTCCACTAACTCTCAAACAACTCTCAAAAACCCAAAACTCCTACCAACGCAACTAGCTCCCGTGTCTTTCTCTCTAGAGGCGATCACAGGTAAAGAGCGCAGGCGCAAACCGTTATTCTTATAGACAGAGGTCGGGTTACCATGGCAATGCACTTGTTATGGCGCGCTTTTCGACAAATCCGACATCGGTTGGCAACGCAAACTTACGTACGGCCGAAAAGAGCGACTGCGCGCAACACGCTAATCTTTTCAATGGAAACCTGGTACTAAAATGGAGCCGTAAATTACTTTTAGCTGTCGTCCGCTTCGGTAGCTTACGGCTCCATTTTTAACGACTCAATGGAAGCGAGGCCTAAGTCTCTGAATACAGCTTACCCTTCCCTCATGGGGATATTGCCAGCCTTTTCTAGAATTATCAGTCTGTCTAGAAAAAAATGACTGAACATACCTCAATGCAGCTTAGCATGCAAACCGTTCCCCCAACTGAAGTTTCCTGTACTCCTCAGCCTCTGTGGGAACAGCAGTGAATCTTAGTTACAAAGTGCTAAGATTATCATCCTCCATGCAGAAATCTTCATCTCCTTTCTGCCTGAGAGTAAATAGTACACACCGGTACCATTTAAAATAACAAACTCTTGCTAGAGAAAATAAAAACAAACATTTTTGTCACCACATCACTTTACCCTTCCTATTGCTTTAGAGCCTGCAAAGAGAATGACTGGGGGGTGGAGTTATGGGAGGAGCTATATAGACAGCTCTGCTGTGGGTGCTCTCTTTGCCACTTCCTGTTGGGAAGGAGAATATCCCACAAGTATTGGATGAATCCGTGGACTCGATACATCTTGCAAGAGAAATAATAAACAAATTATAAGATATTTAAACTAATTACACCTAATCTAATAGCCCTATCAAAATAAAAAAGCCCCCCCCCAAAATAAAAAAACCCCTAGCCTAAACTAAACTATCAATAGCCCTTAAAAGGGCCCCAAAGTAATCAGCTCTTTTACCTGTAAAAAAAATAGGGCAGTTAGCTCTTTTGTGGCCCAAACCCTAATCTAAAAAATAAAACCCACCCAATACACCCTTAAAAAAACCTAACACTAACCCCCTGAAGATCGACTTACAGTTCAGAAGACCGGACATCCATCCTCAAGGAAGCGGCAGAAGTCTTCATCCAACTGGGCCGAAGTCCTCAACGAAGCCGGGAGAAGTCTTCATCCAAGCCGAGCGAATTGGTCCTCCAGACGGGCAGAAGTCTTCATCCAGACGGCATCTTCTATCTTCATCCATCCGACGCGAAGCGGCTCCATCTTCAAGACATCCGACGCGGAGCATTCTCTTCTTCTGACTACTACCCGACGAATGAAGGTTCCTTTAAGTGACGTCATCCAAGATTGCGTCCCTTAGATTCCGATTGGCTGATAGAATTCTATCAGCCAATCGGAATTAAGGAAGAAAAAATCCTATTGGCTGATGCAATTAGCCAATAGGATTGAAGTTCAATCCTATTGGCTGATCCAATCAACCAATAGGATTGAGCTCGCATTCTGTTGGCTGATTGGAACAGCCAATAGAATGCGAGCTCAATCATATTGGCTGATTACATCAGCCAATAGGATTTTTTCTACCTTAATTCCTATTGGCTAATAGAATTCTATCAGCTAATCGGAATCTAAGGGACGCCATCTTGGATGACGTCACTTAAAGGAACTATCATTCAGTAAGAAGACTTCGTTTGAAGAGGATGCTCCGCGTCGGATGTCTTGAAGATGGACCCGTTCCGCGTCGGATGGATGAAGATAGCAGATGCCGTCTGGATGAAGACTTCTGCCCGTCTGGAGGACCACTTCGCCCGGCTTGGATGAAGACTTCTCTCAGCTTCGTTGAGGACTTCAGCCCGGTTGGATGAAGACTTCTGCCGCTTCCTTGAGGATGGATGTCCGGTCCTCAGAACTGTAAGTCGATCTTCAGGGGGTTAGTGTTAGTATTTTCTAAGGGTGTATTGGGTGGTTTTTATATTTAGGTTAGGGTTTGGGCCGCAAAAGAGCTAACTGACTTTTAAGGGCAATGCCCATCCAAATGCCCTTTTCAGGGCAATGGGGAGCTTAGGTTTTTTTAGATAGTATTTTATTTGGGGGGTTGGTTGTGTGGGTGGTGGGTTTTACTGTTGGGGTGGTTGTATTATTTTTTTTACAGGTAAAAGAGCTGATTACTTTGGGGCAATGCTCCACAAAAGGCCCTTTTAAGGGCTATTGGTAGTTTAGTTTAGGCTAGGGTTTTTTTATTTAGGGGGGCTTTTTTTATTTTGATAGGGCTATTAGATTAGGTGTAATTAGTTTAAATATCTTGTAATTTGTTTATTATTTTCTGTAATTTAGTGTGGGGGGGTTGTACTTTAGATAATTTAATTTAATTTATTTAATTGTTGTTAATTTAGTTAATTTATTTAATTA